>NC_079379.1:847976-1152351 GCF_021018895.1 Seriola aureovittata
TGATTCATGATTTTACTATATTGAATATGATGAAATTGCTCTCAGCCAGAGAAAGTGCCCAGTTTGCTCCTGCACTGTTACATTTCGATGCCTTTTCCCTGAGGTCACAGCAGTGTGGTAAAAAACCAGAAAGCTTAAAGTTCGTCTATGCACCTGACTGCTTCCACCCACTATTTATAAAATATACCTTTAAACTTCTTCATCTGTCTGATAAAGCATGTTAACAATGTTGAAACTGCTCCATATCAGCAGCTGAGATAATTTTTCTCGTAGTTGGATGCAGGCAGACTGTGATCCAGGTGGGGGGGGAGATAACCTCAGCAGCCCCTTGTGCTTTGGTCGCCCTGTCCCCCCATCTATCAGGCCACCCTGTAGGGACGCTTCCCCTGTGCTACAGGCAGAGTAAGCATGCTCAGATTAAAGCTTCCCTAGGGAAAACTTTGTCTATTTAGTGACAGACTTGGTCCTTACGAGATAAGTTTTCTAATTAACCTGAGTGGCAGCAATGCACCGGAGATGCAGGGAGAATAAACTGGCTATCTCCTGCTGCTTCTTACCTGCCACATACAACAGGTTCCCTTCTCAACTCTCCTCACTACTCTGCTGTAAGGGAACTTTGCAGCTCTACTTTAGCTAATGATTTATTTGACAGTCCAAACTCTCAGGTAACAGATATTCAATAATTGTCACTTGACTCTTTCTTGCATCTTTATACGGACAACCCCAACTAAGTAACCTCAACTCTGACCTTTGCAACACTGTGGTGTAATTAGTTTATTAAGACTGCATGAAGTTTGTTCTTACAGCAACATGAACTACTCCTAAACCTGGTTGGATGAGCAGTTATTGATTCTTCCCTTTTACTTTCAAAACAATGGTATCTGTTTCTGTATTGTTTCTCCCAAGCTATCCATCCAAATCAGTTATATTTGAGGCAAACATTTGGCCATGCAGTTCACAGAATCCTGCTTTAATTATATGTGACTCCAAATTTAAATGTTTACATTACGCAAGTTACCCAACCCGCTTTAGTATTTTATTACTTTCCCACTAGTTCAACTAGTGCAGTTAACTGCACAGGTTCTTGTAAGTCAACTTAAGATAAATAAATATTATATTGACATACAGTGGCTTCAAAAAGCATTCAGACTGTTTCACTTATTGCATGCTTTATTGTGTTGTAGATTTAATTTAAATTCAAAGAAATTAACTTCATCAGTCTACACAGTCTACTCACACCTGTGTGTCACACTGCATATCAGGACAAAAACTAAGCCACGAAGTCCAAGGAACTCTCTGCAGACCTCTGTGATAAAACTGTGGCAAGACATGGATCAGGCCAAATGCATAAAACCATGTCTAAGGTAGCCAAACACAGAGAGGTCTTTTAAAGGGGACCTTTTATGCTCTTCCAGAGTTTTCCCTTACTTATGGTGTGTTATAGGGATCGACCGATTATCGGCCGGGCCGATTATCGCCGCCGATATTCAGCATTTTGACGCATATCGGCATCGGCCTTTTTTAAAATTCGACAGCCGATAAGAGATCAATTTAAAACTGGGTTATTTTGGCTATGATGCAGCCGCGCCTCTCTGTCTGCTGTCACTACTCTGTCGCCAGCATTGTCCCACCCACAGCACCATCTGATTGGTTACAAGCAGAGCCACGGTAACAGCCAATCAGCAGTGTAAGCGGTGCATGAACAGTCCTTACACACACGGTGGAGAAGGTCCGGAGAGCAAATACTTGTTTTGAAGGTAAGTTAAGGCAGCAGAGTTTCCCGAAATTGTAATAAAAATCCCAGTCCTCTACAACTCACAACTACTAGTAAGATTACTGTGAGCCCATTAACGTTATATAAACATAAGCGGCAGCTCTGCTGCTCGCAGTCCCTCCAGACGTGCCTGTTAATCACTTGAAACAAGGTTGCTGATAATATCGATATGTCCGGTTTTATTGCGGGGAAGCCCGTCGAGGTGAAGGCTGGTTAGCTTTTAGCGTAACGTTAACCCATCGGTCCGCGGCTCTAGATGCTCAGCAGACTGTAGCAATGGGGAGAATGTCTGTTATGGTAGAGAATAGTGTGTGTTTGTGTGGAAGTCACATGAGAAACTCTACAACTCACGACTACTAACGTTACTGTGAGGCCCAATACGTTGGCGGCAGCTGTCTGTTCCTACGATAAACACTGATTATTAAAGTGAAGATGCTTTAGGCTATTTAGTGTTTAATCCCTTGAAACAAGGTTACTGATAACATTGATACTGAAATAGTTATAAAAGTAAGAAGTGTGTGTGAGAAAGAGAGACACAGAGAGAGAGAGAGATTGCAGGGAAGCACGTTGAGGGGATGGCTAGTGAATAGTGTGTGTGTGTGTGTGTTTGTGTAAGCCACATGAGAAGCTGCAGAAACTGACAGCAAGTACCGTCTGTCTGAGAGAAAACTGTAGGGCAATAATGGCTGTTTAACTACCAAGTACTTTACCTTTTTCTGTGTTGATTGAGAGATCCCAAGCAGCAGAAAATGACATATTGTTAGATGAAGTGTGTCCTGAAGCTGTCTTTGATAGTTTCTTGTAGAGAGGAGCAGGATATTGCTGTTCAAGACTTAAGACATAATGTAACTGCATCATAAAGCCTACATGAACTGCATTCTTCAAACTGCAAACTTCAGGGAACTATTTATTTATTTATTTAAATTTTCAGTTAACTTTATAAGAGATACTGCTGACCCTGGGAACTCCTTGCACTTTTTGTTTTTGTTTGAACTTAAAACAAAGATAAGTGAAAGATTAACATTTCAGTTATATTGAAATTTTGGAAAACTTTATTTACTGTAGAAAACTTTAGTGAGCTATTTATTTGTTTAAGTTTTCATTTAACTTTATAAGACATGCTGCTGAGCCTGGGAGTTCCCTGCATTTTTTGTTAGAATTTTAAAACAAAGATATCTATTGTCTAAGAAAAAAAAAACTTTAACATGTTGCAAATCTGAAAAGCTGTTAAATAAACATATGATTAAAGGCATTTGAACAAAGTTAAGTGGAATTTTTCCATTATTCAAAATTTTCACGCCAATATTTTCCCTTTTATTGCAAATAAATATCGGCTCCAAATATCGGTTATCGGCCTCCTTGACTACTAATAATCGGTATCGGTATCGGCCCTGAAAAAACCATATCGGTCGATCTCTAGTGTGTTATATTGGTTTTTGTGCATGTACATGGTCTACAGAGTCATAAGGATCAAAGTTTACATCAAAGAGAGTAACTCTGTCAGGGTAAAAACACAATTTTCTCCTTTGTATGAAACGTCTCGTTGGGGCTCCAGACATTACTTCCTGGTCCTATTGACATCAATACTTCTCTTGGTGCTGCCCACCTGCAAGCTTGGCCCGTCCCCACACAAGGCGCAGCACATAACTACTTATAATGAAGACCTTTTCTTAAATTTTTCTAGCCATGGCGAAAAGACACATGTTTTGAATTGCCTGGAGAAATCGACTTCATTTTTCCACGGTTTTCCACTGCTCCAAACATTATAGTGCAAACTGAACTAGGAGGACTGCTTCAGAAAACACGTCAGACATTTCATTTTCACAACGTGTGTGTGTGTGTGTGTGTGTGTGTGTGTGTGTGTGTGTGTGTGTGTGTGTGTGTGTGTGTGTGTGTGTGTGTGTGTGTGTGTGTGTGTGTGTGTGTGTGTGTGTGTGTGTGTGTGTGTGTGTGTGTGTGTGTGTGTGTGTGTGTGTGTGTGTGTGTGTGTGTGTGTGTGTGTGTGTGTGTGTGTGTGTGTGTGTGTGTGTGTGTGTGTGTGTGTGTGTGTGTGTGTGTGTGTGTGTGTGTGTGTGTGTGTGTGTGTGTGTGTGTGTGTGTGTGTGTGTGTGTGTGTGTGTGTGTGTGTGTGTGTGTGTGTGTGTGTGTGTGTGTGTGTGTGTGTGTGTGTGTGTGTGTGTGTGTGTGTGTGTGTGTGTGTGTGTGTGTGTGTGTGTGTGTGTGTGTGTGTGTGTGTGTGTGTGTGTGTGTGTGTGTGTGTGTGTGTGTGTGTGTGTGTGTGTGTGTGTGTGTGTGTGTGTGTGTGTGTGTGTGTGTGTGTGTGTGTGTGTGTGTGTGTGTGTGTGTGTGTGTGTGTGTGTGTGTGTGTGTGTGTGTGTGTGTGTGTGTGTGTGTGTGTGTGTGTGTGTGTGTGTGTGTGTGTGTGTGTGTGTGTGTGTGTGTGTGTGTGTGTGTGTGTGTGTGTGTGTGTGTGTGTGTGTGTGTGTGTGTGTGTGTGTGTGTGTGTGTGTGTGTGTGTGTGTGTGTGTGTGTGTGTGTGTGTGTGTGTGTGTGTGTGTGTGTGTGTGTGTGTGTGTGTGTGTGTGTGTGTGTGTGTGTGTGTGTGTGTGTGTGTGTGTGTGTGTGTGTGTGTGTGTGTGTGTGTGTGTGTGTGTGTGTGTGTGTGTGTGTGTGTGTGTGTGTGTGTGTGTGTGTGTGTGTGTGTGTGTGTGTGTGTGTGTGTGTGTGTGTGTGTGTGTGTGTGTGTGTGTGTGTGTGTGTGTGTGTGTGTGTGTGTGTGTGTGTGTGTGTGTGTGTGTGTGTGTGTGTGTGTGTGTGTGTGTGTGTGTGTGTGTGTGTGTGTGTGTGTGTGTGTGTGTGTGTGTGTGTGTGTGTGTGTGTGTGTGTGTGTGTGTGTGTGTGTGTGTGTGTGTGTGTGTGTGTGTGTGTGTGTGTGTGTGTGTGTGTGTGTGTGTGTGTGTGTGTGTGTGTGTGTGTGTGTGTGTGTGTGTGTGTGTGTGTGTGTGTGTGTGTGTGTGTGTGTGTGTGTGTGTGTGTGTGTGTGTGTGTGTGTGTGTGTGTGTGTGTGTGTGTGTGTGTGTGTGTGTGTGTGTGTGTGTGTGTGTGTGTGTGTGTGTGTGTGTGTGTGTGTGTGTGTGTGTGTGTGTGTGTGTGTGTGTGTGTGTGTGTGTGTGTGTGTGTGTGTGTGTGTGTGTGTGTGTGTGTGTGTGTGTGTGTGTGTGTGTGTGTGTGTGTGTGTGTGTGTGTGTGTGTGTGTGTGTGTGTGTGTGTGTGTGTGTGTGTGTGTGTGTGTGTGTGTGTGTGTTTGTGTAAGCCACATGAGAAGCTGCAGAAACTGACAGCAAGTACCGTCTGTCTGAGAGAAAACTGTAGGGCAATAATGGCTGTTTAACTACCAAGTACTTTACCTTTTTCTGTGTTGATTGAGAGATCCCAAGCAGCAGAAAATGACATATTGTTAGATGAAGTGTGTCCTGAAGCTGTCTTTGATAGTTTCTTGTAGAGAGGAGCAGGATATTGCTGTTCAAGACTTAAGACATAATGTAACTGCATCATAAAGCCTACATGAACTGCATTCTTCAAACTGCAAACTTCAGGGAACTATTTATTTATTTATTTAAATTTTCAGTTAACTTTATAAGAGATACTGCTGACCCTGGGAACTCCTTGCACTTTTTGTTTTTGTTTGAACTTAAAACAAAGATAAGTGAAAGATTAACATTTCAGTTATATTGAAATTTTGGAAAACTTTATTTACTGTAGAAAACTTTAGTGAGCTATTTATTTGTTTAAGTTTTCATTTAACTTTATAAGACATGCTGCTGAGCCTGGGAGTTCCCTGCATTTTTTGTTAGAATTTTAAAACAAAGATATCTATTGTCTAAGAAAAAAAAAACTTTAACATGTTGCAAATCTGAAAAGCTGTTAAATAAACATATGATTAAAGGCATTTGAACAAAGTTAAGTGGAATTTTTCCATTATTCAAAATTTTCACGCCAATATTTTCCCTTTTATTGCAAATAAATATCGGCTCCAAATATCGGTTATCGGCCTCCTTGACTACTAATAATCGGTATCGGTATCGGCCCTGAAAAAACCATATCGGTCGATCTCTAGTGTGTTATATTGGTTTTTGTGCATGTACATGGTCTACAGAGTCATAAGGATCAAAGTTTACATCAAAGAGAGTAACTCTGTCAGGGTAAAAACACAATTTTCTCCTTTGTATGAAACGTCTCGTTGGGGCTCCAGACATTACTTCCTGGTCCTATTGACATCAATACTTCTCTTGGTGCTGCCCACCTGCAAGCTTGGCCCGTCCCCACACAAGGCGCAGCACATAACTACTTATAATAAAGACCTTTTCTTAAATTTTTCTAGCCATGGCGAAAAGACACATGTTTTGAATTGCCTGGAGAAATCGACTTCATTTTTCCACGGTTCTCCACTGCTCCAAACATTATAGTGCAAACTGAACTAGGAGGACTGCTTCAGAAAACACGTCAGACATTTCATTTTCACAACGGTTATTTCTGTAATTCACACTTAATGTGGCCGAACAGGGGACTCACATTCTGTCAGTCTGCATTGTTATTGTGGCTCTGTGATGTTAATCATGTTACCACGACCTGATCACGTTAGTAAGAAGCAGCAGCAAAGATAAATGCTTAAACGTTTGTTGGTATTGATAGTATTGATTTGTATGTTATATCTTGTTAGCTTGGATTAATTATCTATAATTTAACCGCTGAGTTAATTTTTCATTAACTATGCGCACAAATGTTTAATTAATTCAGATTTACCGGGATGTAAACGAGCAGGATGTGAAGCCGTGGAGACTCTACCTGTTGACCGTCTGTCTGTTCCTCCATTCTTTATATTACTTTAGTCCGGAAGTGTCCACACATAAAAAATCAAAAGGGTTTCTCACAAAAGTATTCAAAGTTATGAATACTGTCATCTGAAGTCCAGCAGACTGTCCAGCATCTTGATTCGCGGCGCTCTTCATATTTCTCCCTCCTTCCTGCTGCAGGACAGAGGGTACGCTTGTTTTTCTGCTCCAGTCCGGCTTGTGAAGGTGGATTGGGTCTGTCACCTTCTGGTTCAGGATCGGACTCTTGCTCAAAGCGATAAGGCAGAACAGAAGCCGCCATAACCGTTTGTTTACACAAGACATGCGGAATGTGTCATTGCCATGGTAGTTGCCTTCAGAGGGAGGAGGGGGGCCTTAAAGAGCCCTGAGCTCTAACAGTGTTTCAGACAGAGGATGAAGCAAGTACAGTATAAAATGTACAGAAAAGAAAAATGTCTTTTCAGAACATTAAAGCATATAAAACTGTTTTAGTAGTCACCAAGAATGAGAGGATGAACACTAAAAATGGCCATAATAGGTGCTCTTTAAGAAAAACAATGAAGTCACACCTAAAGGAAAGTTAAAGCTAACAGGAAGCACCTGACCCTAGTTTGGAGAGACACAGCAAGTCATTATGGGTTATTGAGCGTAGGTTGATGGGAAAATTTGCAATTTTATCCATTTGCAATTAAATTTACTAATTAAAAGGAAAAGCATTTAGGAAAAACCAATATAAAGTGTCTTAATAGGGTGTTGGAGGGTAATCCATTCTTCATAAAGATATTCCCTCATTTGGTGTTTAGATGATGGTGGTGGAGAGCACCGTCTAACATATTGGTCCAACCTCTCCCATAAGTTTTCAGTTGGGTTTAGATCAGGTGACTGTGACCAGCATGTGATTCTCACATCATTTCATATTCATCAACCCATTCAGTGACCCCTGTGTTCTGTGTGGAAGTATCTGCATTTTCTGTTTCTCCTCTCATCAAAGTGAACAAACAATCAGGCTATAACGGTGGGGATGAATGGGATTTTGTTTTAACCTACCCAGAGCACTGAGAAATGACGCTTAAAAAAAGTCAACAGCAACTTGTCATTCCAGAAACAGTGTTGTTGTTACTCTACAGGCCGTACTATGTACAGTTGTCATTAGAAATCCATTCTATAAACTAAAAATATTCATATGAAAACGTTTAACTTTTAGTAACTTTGGAATAACCCACTGGCCATGCTCTCCACACTACCAGTGCCACTGAAAGACAAGCTGCTGTTTATGTCTGTTACATGAAAATATTGATGAAACATTTCTCCTATTTTTTTTTTTTTTTGGTAGAAACTAAATACTCCAGCTGTTCTGAAAGCCCCAAAAGAGAGGAAGCCTAGCAAGAAGGAGGGAGGAACCCCAGGCAAGTCATCCAGCCTGCCAGCAATCCTCTACAGGTGAACATACAGTGTATAGAGAGATGAGGATCAAATGATAAAGTAATGATGATGCAGCACTGAAACAAACATTTTTTTTTCATTTTGTCCTTCCTGCTAGAGTTCCAAAATAATGTTAATAATGTCAAAAAACAGCATGTTCTCACACATGATTTCACCTGATTTGTTCCTGCAGCTGTGGCATCTGTAAGAAGAACCAGGACCAACATCTGCTGGTGTTGTGTGACACCTGCAAACTGTACTACCACCTGGGCTGCCTGGAGCCACCACTAACACGCATGCCTAAGAAGACCAAGAACAGCTACTGGTGAGAAACATGGGAAAACAAGTGGAATGGGAGGAGATGGAGATGTGCATGGGGAATATGTTTTCTTAAGGATTTATGAACAAATACACGTGAAATAACACTGTCTTTAGACTTTGTGACCTTAAAGCTGTCCACATAAAACGATGTAGTAATGACGATGAAGTAAAGTTTTCTTAGCTCTGTATATTTGGAATCATACAGGCCAGAAAACCACTGTAAGCTTGAGGTAACAACAGCATAAGCAGGCTGTGCAGGGAGCCATTAATGAAGCTGTTAGGGAAAATTCTTATCATCGGTGGTGAGGAAAGAGCGCTGGAGTCCAGGATGTCTTATGCTTGAAGCTTGATTGAGGAGAAAGGAGGATTCATCAATACAGGCTTCTGTGCATGATGCATGTCAACTCAAATCTCAAGCAGAAACCCCTGGGAATAGTCTTATACGCAGAGAGATTACTATAGAGAGCTTACACTCCATAATTGGTCAAATATCTAGAAGAAGAGGGAGAAGAGGGATGTGTGAATACACTATTGGTTCATTGACCATAAACAAGGAAACAAGACTATATACGCACAAGTGCTGATTCTTAGAACACCCAGCCACTTGTTACTGACCATCCAAGGTCTGCTGTTATCAATCGTGGCACCAACAGTATCAGCAAACCAACAGCTGTGTCTGGAGGAGCCGCCTGAGCGTCTCAATGCCTGTAAGATTTAATGCAGTAGCTGTGGCACAGAGATCTAGGGCTTCACACTGACCTTTCACTGTGAGTCAGTCAATCATTAGGTGGACAAGAGAAAATTCCCTCACAGAAGGTTGAACAGTTTAAGATTCCTCAGAAGGAACACTTGCATATCAGTATCGGTCCTGGCTGTCTGTGGTCACGTTCTCGTGAACACAATATCTCAGTAATGCTTCGATGAAATGTCTTCAAATTAGGTTTCAATGTTCACTTGGACTTTAGGATGAAATTATTAGATTTTGGTGCTCAAAGGTCAAAGATCAAGGTCATTGTGACCTCACAAAACATATTGGTCTTATAAACACCTTCAGGGAGACTCAAACCAGGACTCAAAAGATTAGATTTTGGCGGTCAAAGGTCAAGGTCGCTGTGATCTCATAAAATACGTTTTTGGCCGAAACGGAAGAATTCATACACTAATTATGCCCCTATGTCTCATTCCCCTGCCTGGTGCTTCTTTCCAGTTGAAATGAAGAAGAGATGATGCCATTGGTAAGCACAGAGGCCTTGAGATGAGTGTATATTAAACTAATCCAATCAATGAACTTTTTGCTAAATCAAAACATTCCAGTGTTGAGGTCATATGTTGCCACTCCACCATGTTGAATGCCTGTTTGGCGTGCAAAGAGATGGCAGGCATAGGAGAGGTGTTATCCTGAGTAGTTAGACGGTTAGCTACAATTATAGATAAAATCTTCCTGTCGCAGGAGGAATAAGGTATTAATGGCCTCAGATCAAGAAGGAGGAAGGTTTCCCTTCTCCAGGGCTTCATTACAAGTCTCTGGGAGTAATGGTACTAGTTCCTCAGAGTAAGCCTTGTAAAACTTGGCTGTGGAGCAATCTAGCCCTGGTGCTTATTTGAAGGTATTTGTTTGATAAGGATAGTCACAATAGTAATGGGTGAGTCAAGATGTTTGAGCGGGTCCTCTGACAACTGTGGACAATTGAGATTTGACAGAAAGAAAGTAATGTCTTTTTTGTCCACCTCTCACTCAGAGGTGTGAAGTTGTACATAAAGCTCCATTTATCTCCTTATAGGAGATAAATCTTCCCTATAGGAATAGTGCTTTACGTCTTTGTGTTTATTGTATTTTGCTAGTAGTCTACCTCTCCCTTTTTGGGAGACATATTTTTTTTCTTTTTTTTTAAAGCTTGACTCTGTATGTTTTAGCTGTGTTTCAAGCTCCTGCAGTTTAACATAGTTTTCCTTCTTCTTAAATGAAGAGTATTGAATTATGTGAACTCTGAAATAGGCTTTTAAAGCCTCCCAAGTTACTTCTGCTGAAGGAGCTGTTGGTCTCATCTATTTGAATTTTCTGTTCATGAAAAGAAAGAGAAAAGAAAAGAAAACAACTTCACTTGTCCATATACAAACATCCAGTAATGATCCTCTCATGCTTCCACCCTGTGAAGGCTCTGTAGAATCCTCAGTTAGAAATACAGGGGTGGTGGTAGACCAGCAGGAACATAAAAAGGAACAGGAGTAACTCCTCATCTTCAAGGGTGGTGATACTAAGGTTTAAAAACACAGTTAATCCAAAAATCTCTAGTGCTTCAATTGGGAATTACACAACATCGTCTATAGCAGGGTTTCTTTTAAACAAGTAAGTTGTTTTTTTTTAATCCACAAGACAGCGGGCCAGAACATAATCAAAAGCTAATAAAAGAAACTGATTGATAAAATGCAACTGGTTACTGTTCACATATTTAACGCTGTGGCCCACAGTCACAGATAGGGATGGCAATCTGATAAAAAGATCATATGACAATCGTTTTGGGTAGAATCACAATCCATGATCTTGTTCATCATCTGCATTCTGTTTTCGTTCTGATTTTATTCTGAAAGCCGTGACCAGAACTTGTGATTCTTTTGGATGTTTGTCTGCCTGCCGCTGCTCTTCACCCACAACACTGTCTTCTGTTTACACACTGTGATACAACCAATCTTGCTTTTTGCTTACTTCATACGGAGTAATCATTTGTAAAGTGCTGTTATTTATTTATGAGGTGCTATATGTAAGTGTTTTAATTTGAAAGTTCAGTCGCTGCCGACTAGCTAGCCCTGTCTACCCCTGCCTCGGGTTGTCCTGCCTGCAGCAGGTCTCTGGTCCGTGGGCAGTCTCTTAACTCCACCCTCTTGGACTGCAGCTGGTGACGGTGGTTCTTGTTCTGCTCAGGTGGTGAACTGGTTCATATGGAGCTACAACAAACTCACTGAGGCTGCAGAGCAGAACAAGGACTGCTGTCTCCAGCTGCAGTTAGCTAGCAGGTTAGCTGTTAAACAGTTAACATGGTCTGGTGATTGAACATTTAAAATTAAATATCTAAATTTAGAAACTTAACTTTAATGATGCGATCTGTATGATTCATCTGAAAAGTAGATTATATGCCAAAGTAAGCTTGTCCCCCCCACAGTCATATATTATAGGTTGGACTGAACTTGTGTTATTTTTGTCATATTACACATCATATGTCCACTCCGTCAGAGGTTTGTCAAGCAAGCTACACAACCTTTGGAACTTCCTTTCAGAATGTTTAGAATAAAAGCTCACGATAGCTTGAAATAAAGCATTGCTGCAAAAGAAACCATAACTTTCTCGCACTTTTATTTTCTAGGCAAAATCGCTAAAGAGGAAGTGATTCTGTGGGTAACTTGCTGCTCAGAATCTCTGATCTGTTTTAGCAACAGAGATTCATTGTGTGAATATGAACAGGAATTGCTTTTCATATTCATTCTTCATATTCATTCATATGAGCAGAATTTGTTTATTCGTATTATTGGTGACATTTGAGGCTGGTTGGTGGCAGCAGGATTATCACATGGTGGATGGGGAGATGGTGGAAATGTCACAGTCTCGACTCTTGACTACTGTAGTTCCTTACTTAGAGAGGAGATCTTGTGGTGAAAAAGGACAAAGCCTTTTCTCTTTCTCTTGTAAACTGAAGAAATGTGGAGGTGTATCTGGTGTTACATTTCAGGATGTGTTTGTGGGTGTATGGTACAGTCTGTCTGAGTGGAGTAATTGATTTGAAATTAGAATAAAACTGGACACCATATTGAGGTGAGGCAAGGTGAAAAAAAACCCATCGCACTTGATAATGAGCATGGAGCTCTTTTGCTTTATTGGGTGAAAATTAAACCATTTGAATCCTAAAGGTGTGAGGGTGCAGAGCCATAACTAATTACACAATTGTGCATGTACAGAGACAAAACAAACAAACAGAGAGGAAAGAAGCTAAATTTAAGGGCAGTGCAATTCCTAGGTGTAATTTGACTTGATGCCAGTTATTTGATAGGGCTGTGTATCGTCTTGTCCAAATGGTGAAACAATTCCAGGGACTGAGGATGTTTATCTCTATCCCTAACCCTTTTTCTGTTCACCTTGTGGCTGAAATGTTCATTCAAAGTATACTTCTGGAGGTAGAGCGGGTCGTTCACTAATCAGAAGTTCGGTGGTTTGATTCCAACCAAATACCTACCAGCTGTATCGGAGTATTATGCACTTGGAATGGCACAGTCTTGTGGATTGAAGCCATGACCCCTCTAGAGTGAGAAGAAAAACATGATGCCTTCCGTTCCTGATTTGTACCATCAGAAGTTTCTCTAAATTAATGAATCTCTTAGATAAAAGTCATAAAGACTCAAGCTGCTAATCCTAGTAATAACCTGTTATAACTTTATCATTTTAATCATCCCCCTTACATACCAAGAGGTGAATTTTACTTTCTTATTTGAAGTAATTGGACCAGACTGTACAGCATATTATCAGCTCTATTCCACAAATACACCTGCTGCTTCGTTGTGGGAGTCACCTTATGCCGTTGTATGGATATCCATATCCAAGTCCCTTAGCTGTCATCCTGAACAGGACAGCCTTTCAAATAAAGAGGTGTAAATATTACCCTTTGCATGTATGTTCACTAGTTAACAGTCCAAACTGTCTCATATCTTGCATTGTGTAGCAGCGGTAGTCTTCATATTTCCAGGTGTGTCCCTCAATAAACTTCTCAGCATCTGCTGGGGATTCAAGCTCACAAATTTTTGTCCATCAATTGTCAAATGAGGCTTTGCTGGGTACACTATTCCAAGGCTAATGTTCAGGGTTCCCAGTTGTTGTTATACCCTGTTGAAATGCCTCCTCTGCCAATGTAGCTCTGCCAATAAGTCTGGGGGAAACCTGACCTCTTGCTCACTGTACAGCCTTTGGCAGTGGCTGCTCACATTATTCTGACTTTATCTTGCAAGTTCAAAAACTCCATAATGAGGACTCTTGGGGGATGGTGGGGGATGGTGGGGGGTGTACAGTTTGATTGAGCCTTACCAGGGAGCTTGTGTGTTCTCTCGATGACGGTCAGTGTAGGAAAGGTTGCAGTGCCTACTACTTAAGGTAGCCATTTCACTAGGAAAGTGATTGCATCTGTCTTTTCCACTTTTTTTCGGAAGTTAACCAGTTGGCTAAGTTGGATCTCCAAAAGTGTTTTTTGAGCTTGTCACGTTTGTGTGCAAGGAGAGCCACTTGTTTAACTAGCTCTTTAGTGTTTTTTTTTTTTTATTTGAGTTAACTGTGTCCTCAGCCTCACACATTACATTCAGGACTGAACTGAACTGTGTCCAGTTCTTGAATAAAATCCAAGGTTTGGGTCGTTTCAGCCAATGCTCCCTCTGACTGGAGGGCAGTGCTAACATTACCTGTTGAGCTAGCCTTGCTGATATCATTTCACTCATCATCCTCCTCAACTGGGAGATAGTCAGCTTTATTCTTGTTCTTTGCCTTTTGTGGCAACATATTACTAATATTACTGATTAAGATTTTTTTGAAAATTTAAAATGCCAATACACATTCTTTTATGTGCTTATAACCCAAAATGACAGAAATATCAAGGGTAACAAAAAATGTAGACTAATGATGATTTATAATTAGTATTAGAGAAGAAAGGCAGGGAGAGAGGATGACATGCAGCTAAGTGCCATGGGTCAGACTCGAACCCACACCACTGCAATTTGGATTAAGCTTTAATGACATGCGTTCTACCAGGTAAACCACCGGAGCACTGTACCGCTGTCTTCTGCATTTTTTCACAGCACATAGAGCTTGTCAGTCTATTGCTAATTGATAAACTTCTCCAATCCACTTGTAGGCTACAACTGGTTTGGTTTTACTTGACATTACAGTATTCAAAGCACTTTGAGGACATAACTTGAATGAAAATATGGGACAAATTGCATCCCGTATTGATTTAATACAGGACAACATGCCCCATGACCTTAGGACTTAGACATAAGGTAGCCTTAGAATGCAGTCTAATAAGAATCGAAGAAAAACAAAAGAATCAGACATTGACTTCCATACTTCTTCATCAGGCTTATTGATTTACACAATGTTGAAAAAAACACCTTGAGGTATAGAATAGTTTAATATTTTGGGAAATAGGCCTGTATGTATGCATGCAAGTGAGATAAGATGATTGATATCAATTTTATTTCTCTGCGTTACATACAGACCTGGAGTCAGGATGTTGCTAGCCAAACTTAGCACAAAAACAGCTTGCCTGGCTCTGTCCAAAATTCAGATAGGTGACCAATAATGCAGTAGATGACTCTGTGCCCTTTTAAGGACAAACACTATCTAAGGATAGTATTGGCTAATAATCAACAACATTTAGAATTTACAAAAACAATTCTGTCAGAAAGAAGTGAAACATATTGAGTTTGTTTTTTTCACTCAGCCTTCTTGATCAGAACAAGCTGTGAAAGTCTGTCTCTTTTTTTTTTTTACAGTACAGACTAAGGATTTGCGCCTGTGATAATAAAATCAATGCAGTTTGGTGAGAGGAGCTCTCTTTCTTCTCCTCAGGCAATGCTCCGAGTGCGACCAGGCCAGCAGCGATGAGGCGGATATCGCCATGGAGACACTACCTGACGGCACCAAGAGGTCCAGGAGGCAGATCAAAGGACCAATCAAATTCATCCCACAGGAGATGTCGCCAGAGCCCAAGAAACATCAAGTGAGAGGCACGGTGTGTATTCACACTGTTCAGTAGAAATTTTTTTTACAACTAAAAAGAATGAAAAGTTTTGTATGCCCACCTCATCCTCCACACAATTAGAGTGTAACTGTTGGCTAATTGATCTGTATTGATTACAAATAATTAACTTCAATTCTCATTAGTGTCAAGCTCTTCTTAAGGTTATCTCAAAGTTGCACAAGGTGATAGTGTGTTTCCCTGAGCACAAAAACAGCATTTGTAACTAAAGGTTTCGTTACAGGAAGCAGATCCACTGAATATAGAATCCAGTGGATGAACACAAACACATGTGGATTCACTCTTGGTAGAACAGAGACAGGATGCATCCACTCAAATTGAAAAAAAACAATTTAAAACTAGAATGAAAAAATAGAACTTTGAAGTGATACAACATTTCATTTGATGAAAGACAAGAGACAAGAGTAGGAAGGAATCAACCTGGTGGGAAATAACTGAAACAAATACACTTTTTTATCTAGAGATAAGTTGTCTTTGCTCCTAAACCTCTACAGAAGTCAAATAGTTTTAAAGGCTCATAAAAAATGAGAAAAGACCACCTGCTCAGTCATGTAAAAAAAGCATCAGGCCCCCACAGACTGAAAGCACTAATGCCTGCATGATGATATGCAGTTTCTTAGTTGGTTTTATAAAGAGATTTCTGCATTTGACAGCCATAAGATAAAACCTCTAGAAGACTGAGAAAGAGGACTTGGCACTGACTCAGTTAAATGCCAGTCCAAACTTCTTAAGAAGTCAAAGGATACGTTTACAATTTTTCAAGTGTGTCAGGATGACACAGCCACTCTTATCACTGAATATACTGTATATGTATATGTATCAGCTAACTATAATTCAATTCTTCCTAGTCTAAAGACACATTTCAGATATCCACACCTTCATACTTGCCAGGACAAATTAAATCATTTTGCCTTTCACGTGTATGGTGCTTTCATTCTCAGATATCCACAGCTGCATGTTTGATATCCAGAACCAAACATTCAAACTCCACAATCCATATTAACTTCCATTTCAGATAGCTATAATCCATTTTTACTGCCCATAAATACAGTTGTGGATATCCATTTTTACTAGTCGCAATGTATTTTAGATATTCAAAATTAAATAATGGATATGCGGAATTTGTTTTTTATTTTTGATAGCTGAAATTAGTAACAATTTGATTGTGGATATCTGAAATCTGAAAAAAAGTTTTTCTTAGTAAGAAGTCTGTTGTGTTTTTCAAACATGAAACTGTGGATATCTGAAACTAGAAGCCCAATACACATGAATGACAAATGTGACATCATCTGTCTGAGGAAGAATGATGTTGTGGATGTCTGAAATGTTGCCTTAGACTAGGAAGAATTGAATTACAGATGTCTGAAATACAAATCCAGTATAGTAATTAAATCTTAAATCAGCTTGCCATAGGTGTCCATGTGAACATTGAAACAGGATTTGCCTGTTGAAATCATTCCTGCTGTTTATAAAAGCCATTTAAAGATCCTTTCCTGATGCACTGATGACAAAAATCGAGAAAAGTTTTCCTTTATCTGATGGAAATATGAGTGGAAAGTTACAGTCTTTTTAGTACAAAGTTCTCTCTTTGTATTTTCATGAACAATGTTTTAATGTTGAGTTGCAGAAGTAAAGGCAGTAATAATGTAATAAGTCAGCTGGAGAGAGAAGCTCATTCCTGGTCAGCTGACCAATAACTATGTGAAATTGGTGCAAATGTTGGATAGTCGGTTTCAGGAAAATCCAACTTTCTCACAAGCTTTTTGATCATCTGACAGGCTGCATTGATGGAGTGTACTGGCAGCCTAACACTTACACCACCTACAGGGAACATGTTTTATCACCTATATTAGCACCAACTACATGAAAACAATAAATAAAATCAGAACTTAATTATTTCCCATTACAGCAGTTATAAGCAGTTTTTGTTAAACACAGGTAAACCTGCCATGCAGTTGACTCCATTCACACTGTCAGACAGTTTGCCTTTCTAGGGACACAGACACACAAGTGCAGGGGGCAACTTCATCATACACACACACACACACACACATCTAGCTGCTGTGCAGACTGGTAAAATGGATCTTTTGTGTCTCAACCCCGGGTTGGTGCTCCTGTTAGTTTCATTGGCTCCACGTGAGACCCTGCAGTCAGTGATTGTGTCTTTTTTAAAACTTATTTTGGGGCCTCAGCTCACTCTCAGAGGAAGGTGTAGCTGCAGTGTTTCTTCTTTTCTGTAATCACAATGAAGCTATAAGAGGAGATCATTAAGACCAGCGACAGAAGCAGGTGTTCTTGGGATTTTGAAAGTCATCTCTGAGTTTTTTCATTGTCCATAAAAGACCGACAGCATGTGGACTATGTCAGTTTGTGGTATAACATTTTGTGTCAGTTGTGAGAGGGAACAGAGCCCTTTCTCCAACCCTCACTGGTTCCTACTTACCGCTTCCAACCATGTTCTGATCTTGCGATACCGAGCTGCCTCAAGAAACCCTCCAGATTGAAGTCTGACAGCTTGGTGGCGAGGGAGGGGGGAGTGGAGTTATCTTTAACTTCTCTTTTGTTTTTCCACTGTCAATGTGTGACCCACTGCCTTTCACCTGGTACTAGAGGGAGCTCTCCTCTTCAGACTGAATACTCACAGTAGAGCCAGTGCCACTGAAGCAGCTCCTGTCCACACTCTCTGTCACAAATAGAGAAATGAACAAAGAAAAGGAGGAGTCACAGCCACTTCCCAAACTCTGCACTCTGCACTCTACCTGTCTTAGAGGGGACATAGCAGAATGTTGGAGCACAGTGGCAGTCTGGGTTAATGTTTTTTTCTGTTCAGGTTTGGAAACCCGAGGTCCAGACATTTGCTGAGGACTCTGCTGGAGCTCTCAGGGATTAAGCAGCTTCCTGTTATTTTATTTTTTATTTTTTTTGGAGCCACAGCCACTCAGGCGCAGCACTTCAGTGCAGCATTTATCTTCAAATGCAAGGCGTGCAATGGCAGGCGCTAAAAGGGCCCTGCTTTGCATTTTTAATGCTTTTACCAGAGCACCCAAGTGCTGGCACTTCTCTAAAGCCATGTTTCAATTTATCAGGACTGGCTAATCGACCTCCTGCTGGCCTCCGAGGCTGCGCTGTAGGTGTGTGTCTGTGTGTGTCAGGCAGTTTGTGGGTGTGTATTTGTGTGAGCACACACATGCATACACACACACATATACAAACACACACATTTGGCCAAAAGGGCTAACATGGCCCAGTGCCACCTTGATGAAGATGAGAGTTTTGTTGCTGTTATTCATGGCCTGTAGTGGGTACAGCCCACTGGAGTAAAACCCTTAAAATCAACCTGTGAGCTGAATTTTATTTAGCATGTACGTAATGTCGCAGCTGTAAAATTAACGCTCTGTAGCACGTTCTGTCAGGTTTTACGCAGCGCTGCTAAAGATAGCAAGACTGAGTTTCATTCAAGGACAGTTCATTAACACACATTTGTTCTTCAGTGTGGGAGATGTAAAAGAAACACAACCTGCTTTTTTGGAACTCTATCATCAATCAGTTTTAATTCTAACCATTTCTCACTGTCAGCAGGTTTTATTTCCCTCCCTGATGCTCCTCATGCATGAATTAATCAATGCACTAATTAAGTGAAGGGTGTTTGTTCAAGCACAAGTAGATCATTCTGAAAATGAAAGAAATTTAAACAGAAATGCATCTTTTGAATGATAATAAGAAAATAGTCTTGTTTGGAACATGTTTACACACCTAAAAGTTGTGTTTGACATTGACCTGTTGTGCAGACAGGGACTTGTGTCTTACTATTAAAAAACATGTGGCATAAATGAATCCTGTCAGAGCTGTAAACCTGCTATAAACCTGTCAGATAAAGCTGCCACTCTCACCATTAGTCAATCATTATTTTTCAAACTTTTTCAGGCTGTTTGCAATAACACTTTCAACAGAGAAGGACTTCATAGTGTTCACTGATTCATATTTCATATCATAATCTGTTTATCTTATGAACAATTAAAGGCTCCTTTTACAGCTTTGGCTGTTGGATCCTTTGCAAATGGTTGTGCTTATTGGTTTGTCAGTTTGTTTAACTCTTGGAGCCCAGTTAATGCAGTTTGTGTCTAACAACTTGTCATCATACACTACAAATACTGCTGATTTTCTAGTGATAGCAATATCTATTCCATATCATGGTGTCCATGGTAAGGTGAGCAGATTTCTGAAATGAAAACCGGGGACATTTCCAGTTCAGTGGTTCATTATCATTAAAATGTCCAATGTTTTTTTATTCTTTCCATTGTGTTTTTAATTCACAGTTAAAAACATTTCCATTTCATTTCTGGGGACAGCTTCAGCCGGGGACAGGCCAGCCAAAACGGGGATTGTCCCTGGAAAATGGGGACGTCTGGTCAACCTTGTCCATCCCTGTCACTGATAAAGGTCCACTTAGAAATCATACAACCAGATCTTACCTCGTTATCATCAAATCTATATGGTTCTTATTCACACACTGACACTGTCTCCTGTCAATACAGATTTTTGCTTTATGACTGTTTAATTATGTGTAAAAAAAAAAAAAAAAAAAAAACTATAAATTTCTCAATAGTATAAATTTCAAGCCCAACTAAGACATGAAGTGACAGAGCCATAAGCCTGTAAATAAAGGAAAAAATAGGTTCAGAGGGTTTAAGGTAACTTTCACTACAAAGATGGTGGCACCTATTCCGTTTACAGCAGTTACCTGTTTGGCAAATTGTGGTTTTTGAGAGTTACAGATCACAGATCTTCAGTATGATATTCAAGATATTTAACATGGGGAAAAAAAGTTATTTAAAGTTGATGAAAGGTTTTTTTTTTTGATTATTTTTATTGTCAAGAAATTTAAATCATTTCAACTATAATTAATTTTGTTAATAAATGATAGGTGTAAAAGTAGAAAGTAATAAATCCACTTAAAAACCCTGTATTCATTTGTGGCAGTGATATAGCAATTTTCTAACATTAAAAAGAATTAGGGAAAATTTAAGTGGGAATTTAAGGTTCAAGAGGCTAACTGAAGGTGGCAATAAAATGCTCCTCCTAATGGAACATGATTTACTGTTGCCGCAACCCACCACAGTGCTAACATTAAAACTGCCCATAAGAACATATGCCATTAATCATTTGGAAATTATGAGAATTAAGTTAATATATCTAGTTACTACCACTTCCTATGCTCTGTTAATTTCTCTAATCCTGTGTGAAATGATTCATGCTTGTTAAAGATGCACTGATGTACTTAATTAAAAGATTGATTTTGCGTCGTACTTATAAACTGCCTGCAGTTTTAATTTCCTCACCTGAGCAGAGCCTGAGATTAGCTGTGCAGTGTGGCTGAGCGCCTTTCAGCTGAGCCAGCTACTGAACTGCTCTCTGCTCTCTCTGGTCTTATAGATTACTTTAACAGACACCACTTTAATGCAGAAATTATTAAATAATGTCAGGCCTTTTGTTTGGTGCTGCATTTGCAGGAGAAATGGCGAAGGTCTGAAGGAGCCAACTGGCAGCATTCTTGCAGTTAGCATTCTTAATGATAAGTGCTCCATCTGGCAAGTGGTGGCGAGCCAAGGGCGACAGATGGAATTGTTTTCACAGTCTGTTTAAATATGTTGTCGATTTTTCCATCCCTTTTAAACCCTCCTTAGCAGCTCCAACACGTGCTAGCTAGCAGCAAGAAGGAGATGTTTGATTTTTATTTCTTTTCATGCTTTGTTCAAGCTCTTGTGAGTAAAAGCGACACTTTAGACCTGTAGTAGATGGAAGTGTTGGTAGACATCCATCCAGTTCTGTTTAGCTTGCACAGGAAGAATGTGATTGATGGTCTGGCATGTTCAGAAGTCATTTTTACTGCCACAACATGACCAGCTGTGTAAGTGGATAGATTGTAACGCTGCGAGTCTGGCTGTGTTCATGTGTTGAAATTAGGAGATTAGTGGTTACAACACAGAGAGGGCTCTGAATCCATCAGTTCAGCTCCTTCTCAACCACAATATCTTTACAGGCTTTTGGTTGTACAATCACATTTCTTGTGAATATCAACTTTTTCCTTTTACTAATTGAGTGGAATGTGTCCAACTATCCAAAGGTGTAGGTTTGGTTTCAGAAGTGGGGAACCAGTGATGTCAAAGGGTTTTTCAATCCAAAAATCATATGTCATGTCTGCATATGTGTGTATATATACGCACACACTATACAGTATATTTATACATGTTATATTGCAGCCTGATGCTAAAATATTTTAAAATGAATATTTTCTCTCATCAATCATAGATATATACCCAATAATCAGAAAACAAAAACAGAATTTTAGGTATTAGAAAGAAAAAAATGAAATTTCGCATTGACAGAAGTATTGAGATATTTTGCTGTGACTCTTGAAATTGAGCTCAGGTTCCTCCATTTCTCTTGATCCTCTCTGAGATGTTTTTGCACCTTGACTGGAGTCCACCGGTGGTAAACTCAGCTGATTGGACACACACCTGTCTATCTAAGGTCTCACAGCTGCCAATGCAGATCAGAAAAGAAACCATGAGGAGGAAGGACCATTTGTTTGGTACCATTGTGTCTCTGCATAGACCAAAACCTAGGCCTGTGCTCACCGGATGATTCTGACATCCTGCACTGTAGTTAGAGGCACTGCAGTGAAAACAAGAGATAATATGATAAAATGAAATGATAAAATGATGTAGGATAAACAGTGCAGCTTTGCAGAATGGGAGTCTTGTTTGATGTTATTAATTTGAGCAATACATACAGACATAAAAGAGGATCAAACAATGAAGTCTGGAAAGATGGAACAACTCCTGCAGTATGAGTCAATTATTGTTATGATCTTAACTTCAAGTTGGATAACACCTGCTCCAGATGTGCATACAGAAAGCTTTCAAACACCTTCCCTTTTGTCACATGTTGATATGTTGCAGCCTGATGATAAAATCTTTTAAATGAATTCTTCCCTCATCAATCTACACTCGGTACCAATTAATGATGTTATTCAGACACGTATTCAGACACTTTGCTGTGACACTAGGTTCCTCTGTATCCTCTGACACTAAGACTGTGTCAAGCCTCAAAAACATTTATGCTGCATTCAAGGTTCCTGAGAAGAACAGTGGTCTCCATCATTCTGACATGAAGAAGTCTGACAAGCATCACTGCAGCTCTCCACTGATCTGGGCTTTATGTCAGAGAGTCCATATGAAGCTTCTCCTCAGTTACAGTTTGTAAAAAAGCGGCTAAAGGCCTCAGAGACTGAGAGAAACCAGATTCTCTGGTTTGATGAAACCAAGACCGAACTGTTTGATCTCAGTTCTAAACATCACGTCTGGAGGAAACAAGGCACCGTTCATCACCTGCCCAACACCATCCCAACGGTTAAGCATGGTGGAGGCTGCATCAGACTGTGGGGGGACAGGGAGACTGGTCAGGACTGAGGGAAAGATGAACAGAGTCAAGTACAGAGCGATCCTTAATGAAAAAACCAGGTCCAGAGATCTCATCTGCCCTCAGAGTCATGAATGATGGCTCATGTCTTTGCCAATGTCAGAATGATATTTGGCCTGTTTTCCCATTAATATATTAACTTTTATATTTGTAGTATTGAATTAATGTCAAATTTAATTTGCCCTGCCATAGTTTCACATTGGCTCCCCCGCATATAACACACACGCACATACCACACACTCACCCCAACCAGCTGACTGTCATTTAGGTGAGTAGATGCTGTGCTGTGGTTAAACAGAGGGGAAGAGATCGATAGACAGACAGGTCATTTAGTTCAGTTTCGTAGCTGCCACTTGTTTTTGGTGGTTGTAAACAGAACTTTCAGCCCTAACAGGGAAGGGATAGTCCACGAGAGATAAAGAGCCATAAACATCTGTTTCTCTTCCTCTCCCTGCTGATTTTGAGTGAATACGGTAAATGCTCTGGTTATTGAATATGAGTGAAAATCCAGGAGATCAGCAGTTTGAGAAACTCTCAAACCAGCGTCTGACTCCAACAATCATGTCACAGTCAAAGTCACATTTGTCCTCATTGTGATGTTTGATGTGAACATGAACTGAGGCTGTTCACCCGAATCTCCATAAGCAGATATACGACCTGTATATCTTCCTAATGAAGTGCTCGTACGCATGTACTGTATATACACAGTGGCTTCAGAAGGTATTCAGACCCCTTCACTTTGTGTGCGTTTAATCTTAAGTGGTTAATATTGCCATTTGCAATTTGTCCATCTGTCTACACGCACGTGAAATCTGTTATTTACATAAGTAGTCCGTCTGTATATAAGGTCTTACAATTCACACTGCATGCACTCACCAAGCTGTGAAGTCCAGAGAACTCTTTGTAGACCTCTGTGACGAAACTGTGACAAGGCACAGATCAGGGCATGGGTATAAACCATTTCATCTCTATAGGGATAGAGAACGGTCATATATCAGCTCAGGTTTGCTTCTGTTTTGAGATGTTCAACTCTGGCCATTTTGTTAGGAGAATAAGTGTTAGTCAAAATATTGATTATTCATGTATTCATTGATTTTACATGAAAAACCTGCAGAGGATGTATAGCTACTTTTTAAGTAATGTCTGCAAAGCTTCCTGTTTGGTTACTATGGCATCATGAATCAGAGGGTGGGTTTGTTGCCCTAGAGGCAAAATCCATCAAAAAAACTGTTCATCAAGAACTTGCTGCATCTCGTAAAGCTTATAACTGTTAGTACATTGTAATAACTGAAGGCAACTAGATTATTATTTATCAACTCAGCTTCTCTCATCTTGAGTTTAGCAGCTGACGGTCAGAGGACACTGTTTACATTGTTTACATTACTGAACCTGTGATATCAAGAAGGTGATGACCCACTCAGAGCGAGGTTTAATGAAAATGAAAATTTGACTTTGGAGTTGTAGTGCATTATAATTTTGATCAGAGCTTAAAAGTGATCTTTTTGTGTTTGACAGAGAACCAGAGGACAGAAGAGGAAGAGAGTTCCCATCTGTGAAGACAAAGAAGATAAAATTGAGGTTTGTCTCTCAATCCTGCTGCAGAAAACTATATGCTTACTTACTAATTACCTTCACTCATATTTGCTTTTGTTCACCCCCTTTCACCCATGTTGACCCTTTATGTAGGGAAATTATAAAAAAGTGTTTTTACATTACAATTTTAATATAAAGTCAGAGAAATAGCTACAGTAATGAGTGGCAGAAAGCCATTAGACTAACTTTTACCTCCACAAAAACTAAAACACACATAAAAACTGAATAGTTGCTTTAAGTCTAGTGTTGTTCATGATTAACAGCTTAACCATTAACCATTATTAAGAATTTTGATCCATTAATTAAAAAGTTAGAATTTCCTTGGAAATCAGGACCATCTGAACATCTCTTCTGCAACAATGAAATTGTGTGATGATCTGTGGGGAGGGGCTTCTCTCCTCCCTGTGTGTGTGTGTGTGTGCGCTCACACACATGCTCTAGTCTGTCTCGCTTTCTGTTTAGACACTCCGGATCATTCTAGTCCACTTTAACCCAGGTGTAGTGGTATTTTTTAATGGATTCCAGACACTTGTCTATACTAAGTAATGCGTTTTAAATCTTGTTAATGGTTGGTTAACGAGCGTTGGCAATCAGTCAGAAAAAAAATCTAAATCAACATCCGTATTTAAGTCCAGATGTTTCCGTCTTGATATTGACTGAAGAATTCAGGTCAGTCTTAAAGTCACTTTCATGACTTGTGTTTAGGAAATATTTCTCCAGTGTAATTTCATCTTTCCTCAGTTTAACATTTCATTCCTGTTTACATCTCCACCAGCAAGTGCCCATACAGCTCTCGATTCTAATCAGCTGTGTTTCCATAGGAACCACTGCCACGGGAACGGCGACAACGGCAGTCTGTAATGCAGAAAAAACCCAAAGCCGAAGACACGAGGACTGAGTGTACAACCTGCAAAGGACCGGGCGACAATGAAAATCTAGTGAGGTGAGAGAATATGTGGAGGTTGGGGTTGGGGTTATTATGCATGCTCTGTGTGTGTGTGTGTGTGCGTGTGTGTATCTCATGAGGCAGCCATATCCTCCTGATGATTAAAGTTCAGTCTTCATTAGGCTCTGGCTGCCTGGACTGTGCAGAATGAGGGGGCTGCGGGTATCTTATCCATAGGCCCCCTGTATTGACCTGCCACGTACATTTGCACAGTTCATTAAGGCGTAATGAATAGCTCAGTTTATTCTGCTCCTTTCTTGGGATCTCAGGTGTCAGGCATCTAATAAACAGGATTCTTCTTTGACATTGGAATTCTGTGGAGAAAAAAAAAATCCTAGATCACAACAGGCACCTTGTCAGCCCATTGTCATGTGATGAATCTCTTACATAAAATTCCTTTCTCACCTCAGACTGAACAGAATTCTCTTCATCAATTTCACACTGTCTTCTGAAACCGCCTCGTCTCAACCTGAACCTGTTTATGACTTTTTGAATTGTTGTGTTGAAACATAACTCCAACCATTTGAATTAGATACTGTAGCTTTTTACATTCTACAAATTACTCAACTATAAATTCTCAAACAGCGGCAGTGAGGACCAGTGTATTAAAGACTGCCATTTATTCCCTAACATTCCTTTTCCTCAGTTTAGTTTGGCACCTCCTGGTTTTCTAATCCACTCTGTTTTAACTTGCTGTTGATGCCAACTCAACACTTCCTCCATCCGTATATGTTGTCTTGATAAATTCACAATGATTTACATTGTGCAGCACTAATACCATGATCATAGCAACAGTTGTACCATATTAAACATACATCTGATACTAGTTTTTAACAGAAACACTGTCACTCTGTCACTCACAAATGAATCCCAGCTGCATCTACTTTTTTCAGTCAGTCATTTTCTTCCTGATGGGTTTAAACATATAGTCAGTCAGAAAATGAATTGTCTATTCTTTTGATAATCATATAATCATTTCAGTAATTTCCCAACTAAAATTGTATAACATTTTATGAAGATATCACTTTGGGCCCCAGGATATTACCATTATTTTCAGATGTTTTTTTCTGTCAATAAATCAGTTAATCAAAAAATCAAAGAATTAATGTGGAGTAAAATTATTAATTGCAGGCCTAAATCTGTTTACTTACAAACAGGCTTTTAATGTCAAATATCTGCAGGACGTGCTGCGTTTTCTTTTGGTCTTTTAACAATTATACAAAGGCAACAACGAGGTGAAAGTATTTGGATTTATTTTGTAAATGCGCGTGCTAAATGGAAAAAACAGCATGTTTCTGAGTATGACATGACTCTGTTGTCGTTCTTATGAAATTATTGCTCTCTCTGCTGCAAGTTAGGCCATTTCACCACCCACCATCCCCCAGTATTATCACCCTTCTTATCAACTGGCCTTTATTGTTCATGTAGGCTTATTATTTGAGACTTGAATACAGGCTTTTATTTAAGATTTCACCTGAAGTGCTTCGTAACCCTGCCTGTGCTTTGAGTGCTGTATAAACTAAATGTTACTCGCCCAACTCACTTTTTAAGTTAGTTTCTTTTGTAATACTTGACATAGCTGAATGTGTAGACAGGATGCTTTGAGGTTAAACCATGTTAATGTTAAAGCCAAGGTAAAATCTAATCTGCACAAGAAAGTATGTACTTATGATAGACCTCATTTACATCAATGCAGCAATGGCTTGTACAGCTTTTTGAAATGATACCATGCCCATGGCAAGACCAGTATCATGGAAATAGATGAAAAAAAGCTGAACACTTGAATGTCAAAGTGTCTGTGTTTCTCTTGTGTGCTCTTGAGGCAGCGTTTACGTTGTGAGGGTTGCTGGTCGGGGTGTGAGGTGTGCTGCCCTGACTCTTTCTATCTTTGCATTGCACAGGTTGTGAGAGCCCGGGCAGCCACCTCACCTCCCATAAAAACTCGGGACAGATGACCATTGGCTTAGAGACAGAGAGAGGCAAATTGAGGCGTTTGAAGGATGGCACTCGGGTCAGGCTGAAGAATGAGACCGTCACGCCGCCCCACAACCACCTCTGATCCAAACTGGACCAACAACTGTCCAACGAAAATTGAGCAGAACTGTCTGAATCTAAATTATGGAATCCAAATCATGAAAGGTTGCTTTAAGCCAGTAATGTTTGGTTAATGTTCGACTCTGAAATGCTTGTATACACTACAAGTAACTTGGTTGATGGGTTAATTTTTTTTTCTGTTTATCATTTTGGGCTCCAGTTGCATCTATGGAAAAGTCTGTATTAAAAGATTTTAGCAAGTGAACACAATACTGTGCTATTTATGTAGCCCAATGACATAAGTGCTTATCAACGGGCCGACTGATACATGCAACTGTCTTCATCTTTTATTCGACCCTGAGTCCTGTAATCTTCAGAAGTTACATGGTATTGCATCATTACTTCCTGAATGTGATGTATTTTATTTTGAAATAAGATGTTGGGGCTTTTCATGAGACAGTAAGAAATCAAACTGATGGGTCTGTAACCTATGGAGTCAGATGAGTCAGAAGACAGGTTTCGCTGTTATGGTATACCCACCAGTGCAACGTGAAGATGCATTGGTTTCCATGGTTGTAGTTTTCCAGGAAGGTCAAACTCCCATTTCATGGGATCTTATAGATTGCATTCAAATCTGGCTGTTATGTGTAATTAGTTGGTCCAAGGCTGATGAGTTTTTTGACTGCTCATATGGCAGCTAAGTTTGTTTGGCTTCTTCACTCTTTAGGAAATGAAATAAATCCTGTTGGCTTGTTGCTCGCTGTGTGAAAGCACAACAAAAAGCTGAAAGAGCTCTTAAAGTCATGAACCTGCTGCACTCTCTGTGACAGTCTGACTCTCTGTGGCTCTAGCTACTCAACATGTATGTGAAATGATTTAGATCAGCAGATTGTTTGTGTTGGTACTCGGCTGGCACTCTGGACTGTTCACCTCCCGGTGCCACTTCTCGTCAGAGCCAATCAGCCGGATTGATTGTCAGTGAAGTCATCCAGTCATTCTTTAGAATTTCAGTGTGAGTTACACACAATTATTAGTGGTTAATTACAGGCGGATTTGAACGTAGGCTTTCTCAGATGTGAGTGTTGTGTTGTATTTTTTAAGTAAGTGAAGTACCAGAAGAAAAGTCAGTGTTTATAGAAAAGCCAACAGTTTCTGGTCTGTCAACTGTAGCAGTAAAGTAATGCTGCCATAAAGCATCTGTAGTATGAACAAACTAGTGTAGTTAGTGGTAATAGCACTTAAATATTAGTCCAGATGTCTTTAGTGTCTTTAGGCATTTAGAAGTCTTTCTCTGTCTCCACATCTTGAAGTGACAGTTAAACTGACACGTCCTCAGACAGAACCCCAGCTTTGTCTCCATGTCCCTGGTGGCCCATAGTCAGTGCTGTCAAAACAACAGCTGCTTGCTGGTCTGTCAGGGCTTATGACAAGTGTCACATTCTGCCCTCATGTGTCAGTCTGTTGCCTATCCAGGGCCCAATATGCATGCTTTTGGGAGCAGTCAAACCCATGCAGTTTTACTGCTTTTTGCCTCTCTGGTGTGTGTCCAGTGGGTTTGTCTTTAGAGATGAGATCTTGGTGCAGAATGACTTGCTGACTCCTGACCAGCTCTTTTCCATCAATCATATTCAGTCAGTCCCAAAGACTGTGTGTCAGTTATACAATGCATGGCTGTATCTATTTACCCAGATATGTATAATAATTTAAAACTGAAAATAAGTGATGTGGTCTTGTAGAATTTGAATGCCAGGTAGTGTGACGATATGTACAGTATTTATTGAAGAGGCCAAACATACATCTTTTTTTTTTGTGCCTACAGACTTCATTATATATCATAAGCTTGTGTTGTGAACAGAGTTGAACTCTGATTTGTGATGTAGTCTTGAAGCAACCACCATTTTTTCTTTTAATTGCCAAACATTTGTTTACCTTTGTTTACAGACATGTTCTTAAGGGAATATTCCAGATTAATTGTGTACTGTGTTATTGTGATACTGTATGAAGTAACAATATGAATGTTGCTCCTGTTGTGTATGTAAAGTGTCTCAGTCTCTGGCCTATAGCTCTTGAAAATTAAGCGGAGCTTTAATAAACTCTTGACTTTTTCACCTTATTGCTGCAGTGATAAATGAGTGTCAGCCAGCTAATTAATCGTTCTAAAGGTGCGGCAGCGGCGGTCCATTTGTGCGTGTAATGCCCTCTGTCACCTGTGATTTATCACCTGGGAAGTGGCCTTCTTGTTGGGAAATGTTGCCTCTCAGCTCACACAGAGTACAGTCTAATTCTTTGATTGCTGTCAGAATAAAAAAGACCTCTGAAAATTAGATTTAGAGCATTGAATACTAAAGCTGACAGCTCAAAGACAAATAAAAAAGAATGGATGGGTTGTAATCGTGTAAACTGTGTGTGTGTGTGTGTGTGTGTGTGTGTGTATATGTATATATATATATATGTGTGTGTGTGTGTGTGTGTATATATATGTGTGTGTGTGTGTGTGTGTGTGTGTGTGTGTGTGTGTGTGTGTGTGTGTGTGTGTGTGTGTGTGTGTGTGTGTGTGTGTGTGTGCGCGCGCGGATGCATCATATCGAAATATGACAACACAGAAGAGAAGAAGGCCAAGGCCAAAGATGTGGCCAAGTAGCTGAGGGTAAAAAATTAAGCCAACACTGAAGAACCAAAAACTGCAGTGTGTCTAATGGCCAGTAGAGTCTGGCTCCAACAGTGAGTCAATCCCCATAGACTCCCATGTTAAAATTACCAAAACAGTTTTTGTCTCCATAGCTAATTTCCTCCTTGATGCCAGCTGTTTATATATCTCACCTGTTTACATTTTATTAAGGCTTGATATTCTGCATAACTGAGGGCATGGCCTCTTTGAGTGACAGGGTGGTGAGCGTATGCTTCCACAAACCGGCTTTCACCGCAGTCTCCGCTCCACACACCTCTCTGACCATTTTTTGATTAGCTAGGAGTTACGGGCGAAATCAGACACTGCCACGTTGGCAACAGTGGAGCAGCTCACTCTGAGCTTCAAAACCGCTCTTCAGAAACCTTTGGGTGATGTCACAGAGGCTACGTCCATCTTTATTAACAGTCTGTGGATGCAACAACCTGCTGTTAGCATTAGTAAAACATTGCAATGACAAAAAAAGAAAAGCAAAAGGCTAAAGGAGTCTGGATGAGAAAATGGTTGGGGAGATGTGGTCAGCATGGGTTGTCAATTTTTCAGTGAAAAGTGGCGGTGAGATTTTAGCATTTCTGTTAACAGTAGTGTGCTAGTTAACATTATCTTAAAGTGCTAGACTGCTTACTGTTGCTTGGCAACTCTGGGACTGACAGAATCATAATTGTAACCATCCCAATTTTAAATCCTAAATATCAAACATGTTTGATATTACCGGGGCAGCAGCAGTTTTGGAGGTTTAAGACTGGATCTGTGAGCGTCTCACATTACCAGATAATCTGAGCCAAACATCGGTACTGACCAAGGTCCAGGGCCAGATTTCTCCTCCGATTGTCAGGAGGGCTGAATCAGGGTTAAGTCAGGCTGTAACTCCTGAAGTCTGAGCCCAGCATTAGACTGCACTCTCCACCACCACTATCAAAACATCAAATGAGGGAATATCTTTTGGAAGAAGGGTCATCCTTCAGTAGAGTCCAGAGACTAGGAGAATCAATGCCATACAAGGCATGTTGATCAGTGATTTATTTTGTCAGAGTAAAGAAAAGCTGAAGGGGTCACTTAAAACACATTAGGAGTCATCTACAACAAATTTCATGGCGGTTCATTACTGATGTTGGAAATTTTACAAATATTCTTAGCACCAGGTCCACTTCCTGGTGATTTTCTAGAACTTTCTGCCACATTTTGTGATGTTCAAAGGATGGTGTTTGCTCAGTTGTAATGTAGATTTTTTTTTCAGCTTTCCATGACAACTAAGAAAACACTATCCACTGATGAAGGCCAAAAAATGTGACTGATGGACCTTATGTGCTTTCAAATTTCAAATCGTGCAGTCCTGTAAAAAGCCAATATTACATTTGGTACTAAGTGTAACAAAAAGCACTTTGTCTGCAAGTGGGTGGGTGCTCTTTGTTCTTTAAACAATTGTGGCAGAACACAGAAAGGGTTACAATTTGGTTTTCAACATGGATGCAGCATCATTTGGTGGAATCTCTGCAAGATGGAACCAACTGACTGTGCCAAAGTGTAGCTGCCCCAATCCCTCATCCCCAACCCCAAGGCCTTTAGGGACCGAACAGCAAACCAGAGATTAGCGCGGTTACAGCTGGTTTCTGGTCAGGGGATGAGACTGAGGCCACGAAGCGCAGGAAGAGGAGGGGCCGAGAGATAAAGAGAGAGAAAAGCTAGCAGGGAGGTTCTGGAAAGCAGTAACCTTTCCGATGATGAGTGCGTTTCCCATTACTGCTCTGACACTGGATCCGGGGAGATGATTTAATGGTGGCATTTTGTTTTTGCTGACTTCACCCTTTTTCCCCCCTATTAAAACAGAAAACACAAGAGCTGGGACTGGGGCTGTGTGGGAAGTGTGGCCAAGCAGCTAAAATCTATTACTCCCCAGCTTCTTTCCCCTTCTCTTTATCCCACTGAATCTGCCACAGTGTAAGTCTGCTCAAATTCTTTCTGAGGTACATGCTCTTCCTTCTCCTCCCCCTTAAATGGTTTCTGTCTTATCCTCTCATAACTGCACTGTGTTTCCTCCTACCCCAATGTTTAATCATTACACACAGAACATGAACCACAAAGCCCTATGGATACCTTATATCTTAACTGGCCACCTCATCATAGACTTGTTTTAAAGGAGATGCAGCGCACTACAAGATGAGTGTTTTTCTAGTGGAATTTCTGTAGCGAGTTACCAGTTGAGTAGAGTTTCTGGTGAGGTCAGGGCTTCAGTTTGTCCCACAGAGGTGAGGACATAGACCTGCGGCTGAAATCACTCTCAAACTCCTCTACAGTATTGTACCCAGTTCACTGAGGCCCCCTGCTGGAAAACATGAGAAACTTGAGTTAGATGAGAGCTGAGAGATCTCTCCCCTCCCCTCCCCTTCCCTCCCCTTCCCTTCCCTTCCAGCTGTGAATGAGTTGTGTCCAGATCAGCTAATAAAGTCAATCGCTCTGACTTCGCTTTCTCCATAGGTGCAACTTCAGCAGTCAATACATTACTTCCCCCTCTTGTAAAACAATGGCTCTTTTATAATGTTGCAATGACCCAACAGTAAATCAAAAACTAGGGAGCTCGCAAAGTCCAATAATCCACTCCTTTCTACAGAAAGACACCAGCGCACTTTGTCATGGATGAGAGTCAATGGCTGAGTGCTTTGTGTCATATTGATTTCTGTCACGTGGCCACTCCCAAGGTAATTGCATTGCTCACTTGTGATAAATTCACTGCCTTGTTTCAGCCACTTGGTTTCAGATGCCAGTGCTGCTGGAGACAAAAGAGGTTTCTAAAGCTAAAAACCCACTATGATTGCATGGACCCTTAACTGTGGGTACAAAGCAGTAGGGAAGCAACATGCATCACTGAGTGTTTCAATTCTGTCATGTGGATTTTTGTCATTGTTTTTGTAATAATGAACTGGACGTTGAAACCGTATGTCCTGTTGGGGTTCAGCCAAAGACAAGCTCCTCAGAAGGCAAGCAAAATGATAATGCCCTAAACAAATAAACATTGTTGATACCCCTCTACTTTGTTTGGTGTACATGTAATTATTACATGGGACTACAGTGACAAATTTGGGTCAGTGTTAGGACTGGGGTATGGTTAAAAGAAACTAGCTCCTCTGTTGCTCCTAACCGTTCCAAGAATCTGAATGTCAATCAAATAACGTCTCCCTACCCTGTACTCCGCATCATGACTGTCTGGGAACATTACAAGGCGATGCCCTTTATATATTCTGGTAATGTAATTTTTTTTTCTGGGTTATGCCCATATGCACACATTCTTTTTAGGTCCTCAACAAAATATTTTTACATGACCAACTGGGGGAACGTTCCGTTTACATCCCAAATGTCATCTTTTGCAACATTGCAATATGACTCTGGATGGATGCTCTCCTAAAGAGCATAAAGTCATATAAGTCATATAGGGGATGTTATGATATGGCCAACTCAGACCAATGTGCAAACGTTCTGGATTAGTCCTCAACTAAAGGTTCTCATACGACTAACACGGGACCATATTGACATGAATGTTCTGTTTGCATCAAACAGGGAATGTTGCTATGTGACCATGAAATAACTCAAATGGAATGTCCCTTTAAAGTCGTATTGGAAACTTCGAATTTGCAGCACTTTCATAATCTAAAGAGGATGTTTTAGGAAGGACCCCGATGTTCTGTAAAGGTTCAGGATGTTCCTTATGTTTAAAGAACTTTTTAGGAATGTTACACAAGATCCGCAGAGCATCCCCTCCTATGTGGATAATTTTCAGTTCTGTCCAGGACTCAATGTAATGTAGTTTCACCTTTGTTCTCATCAGTGTGATTTACTTTAGTTGTAGTGATAAATCAGTGAATATTGCTGCAGGCTATATGAATAAATGGAGCCTCTTCATTGCGGTTCCACGAGCGATGACTCTTTCTCTTTATGAGACCTGGAAAGAAATGTGGCAGAGACAGAAAGAGGTGGACGAGATCAAACAAAGTCATCTTAGATTTGTGGGCCTTCAGCCTCATTCAGCGAGGACAGGTCCTGGGGTGATGCCTGAGGGGAGGGAGGATTTGAGAACTTCACACAGAGATTAAACATCAGATGAAAGTGGACACAAATCGCCAACTGAGAGCAACATGTGTAGCAGACAAAAGCAATCAATCATGTCCCCGCCACCACCTCACCTCCAATAAGATTACATCAATCAATAACCTCTCTTATGAGTGATTGGATTTGTCAGTTTCAAACGTACAAGGTGGGGTATGGGTGGTGGTGGTGATTGGGGTGGGGAGGGTTGCTCAATTTTCCCAATGATTAAAGCAGGGTCAAATTGCTTTGATAACATCAAGGACCTTGCGGTGGCTGTGTGTGTCAGGGCAGTGCTGGGAGCAGATAGAGGCTGGTCTTAGCAGGTGACTCACACTGTCTGAGAGACTGACAACAACACCGGCTACATTACACAGATCAGCCAGCAAGGGTCCAAATTCACCGTCCTCCAAAGACGCAATGCTGCTAAAATATGTCTTTCATGGATCAAACACCAGCCAGATGCGTGTTTCCTCACTTCCTGGGTAGTTGAACAGCCTGTAAAAAAACATGGACAGTGTGTCTTTAATGTCACCTATAGGTTTCTGAATGGATGTTTGATGGTTGTCATTGTGGTTGCAGAGGCAGTTACTAAAGAATATCCAAATTTGGGCAAGGAGGGCACGACATGGACCTAAGACGTGGCAAGGAAACAAAACCAAATCACGGCTATTTGTGTTGGGCTTAGACACATTTTAATCAAGCAAACTTGCCTCAAAAAGTTCTCTTTCAGCCTTCAGTTTTAGTGACTGTAGGGATGGTAGTGTCAGTCAGCCCTACAATTTGGTCCAGAAAGGAATATCTCAAATATTATTGGATGGATTGCCATGAATGCTGGAGTACCAGGCCGCTATAGTAGTAGACTGTGGTCATGTTATTGTGAGTATGTGGACTGTCCAAGCTCAGTGTTTCAGAAGAAGTTTAGCCCACCAATCTTCCCCGCGACACACAACAGCCATTACAAAGGGTTCATTAAGGTGCAATACTTAGGGAAGCATGTAGGTAGTTGTCACAGCCTTGCCTAATGAAAAGAGTACTTCTGTGAAGTTTGGAAGGTCTTCAACAGACTCCAGCAGCGAAACTAAAGATGGAGATTCATGTGAAATCAATTGCCGGCTTGTGTGCAACAATAGGAGTGTGCTCATTAGTGGAGAACACACGCTTTGGTTATATGTCTTCTATTCGCTTGGTAGCCAGAGGGCACTTTAAATTCCCATTGTTTCCAGACAGATACGCATGCTCAGCCCGTCCAAGATTCTGTGTGTGTGTGTGTGTGTGTGTGTGTTTGTGTGTCAGTGTGTAAGTGTGGGGGAGAGATCCACCTGCCTCAGCATATTTGTGTTAATGTGCAGCAGCTGTTTGCTTATGCCCCTACCACTCATAAGATGCCAATTATCTATGCCAATTAAATTTCTACTCAGATTTTAGTAAATCTACCATGCTTAATGTGAAAACACTACAGGTGTATTATTACACCTGTTTCACAGCTTTTCTAGTGCCAGAGGGCTGCATTCCATAACTTCATGCTAATTAGAGTTTGGCTAGTCTCGGTCTACACAGAGGTGGAGTACCCACTGTGTGCTGTTGGTTGCTTAAAAGATAATTCTGGTTTAGTACAACATGGGTCTTTTTTCACTTTTGGCCATTTACCCAAAACTATCTAGTGAGAACAAGTCACTGTGTTAATTACTGAGATCTGGGATCAAGCTGTCAAGAGTACATGAACATGAAGAGTCACAGGTAGTAAGCCCACACAAACTGCCAGGTTAGCCAAACATATTTGGAAGAAAACGAAGGTGACTGGTAAAACGATTACCTAAAGTGTCTGTTTAAAATGTGCATCACAGTTTACAGATAGACTCTAGTTCAATGCTGGCCTACTGTTCTTACCACAATCTTACATCCACAGGGTTTTCCTACAGTGAGGGGTTGTTATCAACGTTTCAGGTGTGCTCACTTTCAGATTTACATCCAGATAAAGTGATTTAAGATTGGGATGAATCTGAAAACTAGCTGAAATTTACAGTGACTGGACAAACCGCACATAAATTGTTTCCTGCAACTTGTACAGATCGTTCAGTCTTTGACAGACGGGAAGGAGAAGAAACCTTACGACTGAGTAAATACACAGAACACACAGAACGAGTTGTCCATAATGATCTGGCAGTAAATCACCCCAGCAAATCCCCAGTAGTTACGTACACAGTAACATTTGCGCTGAAGAGGCCAAAAGAATCTCAAAGTTTGGGAGAGATCCTGGATGGAGAATCATGTAGCACTGTGTGTCTACAGAAGGTGCTGGGGATGAGAGAATTTGTAAAACAAATCTAACTTCAGGTGAAGGTAATTTCTTATACAGGTACGTCTCCGTCAGGCTGCACACAAGTGACCTAACTGATTGCTGATGTCAGTCACAAACATCCAACATGTGAAAATTTTTATGAGAAGGACTGGCAGCTTCCAGGTCTAAAGACGAATGATTAGAATTATAATGTGTGTCCTTACCTGACCTTACATGATCTGACTAAGCTCTCAGCTTATTTAAAACCTGTTTGACTTGTCTCATTGCTTCTATTTCTACTACTGTATCTGTAGTAGATGCACACATCCCATAAATATAAACATGTGCTGGACTAATAAAACAATGTGAGAAAGAAAAGTAAAGGTCCGTACACTATGGCTCCCTGATGTAAAAATTAATGAGATATCCAGGAGCTACATACTGAATGATTTAACTACAAACAATTGCCTTCTTAAATCGGCACATTATATCCATATTTACAATCTCAAGTCCCAATGTATAGAGACATAGACATACAAATATATACATACAAATAAGAGATCCTCAAAGCACAATAGACATACATCAGACCAGTAGCTGTCATACCTTCAATATGGCTGGATTAGAATAGAGACATGTCTTTATTCTAAAAAGATATTAATTAATTCATTTCATTAAAAAAAGAATATAGACACCGTTACCATCCTAAAACATCAGATCTGATACCGTCAAACTGCCTAATTCCTTTCAGCACACACATCCAACATAAAGCAGGCTTCATTGTTGAGGACTAGTAGTTGATATCCAAACACTGTCTGATATTAATCACGTACAGACAACTTCTTGGACGGAGCGTATAATGTGATTTCATGATGTTCAGCCTGAAACCACAGCATGAAAAGGCCAAACAATCCCAACTACATCAAACAGAATCAGTGTGGAGGAGCAGTGATCACCTGCTGGTTCCTCATTTTACTGACTGAGGGGGAGAGATAGTGATGTGTCTGTTAAGAAGAAAACATTATGTAACCATTATCCAAGGTATATGTGGATCCTTTAGAATTTATTTATATATTATCCATATATTTTTACAACAGGAGACCACAGCAGCAACACTAAGGCTTCACACATCACTTAGCTGTCACAGTTGAAACTAACTCAAACTATAGTAAGTGTCCTCATTTAAAAATTGATGGCAAATGAAGTGCTGCTCATGCTAGCATGCTTTACGTCATAGTGTTCTTTGCCTCTGTTTAGTTTCTTAAGTCTGTATTTCAAGAAGCAGCATTGTGAATTATCACTCACTTGTGTTGGTTTACCCAAATTACAAGTTACAAAACATATTTTTATCTGATTTCTGGTGGTACGTATCCATGCAGATAGTTTTGGTTTTATTTGTTTTTTTGAGTTTTTTTTGTTTCTTTTTTGGGTTGTTTGTCTCTGAGAATTTAGTTTTCTATCAACAATGTCCCTGTAAATCTGGTTAATCCACAGAACAAAGTGTGGTCATTACTCATTGGAAGTACTTTTTTTTTTACCAAAGAAAAAGTCCATAAGCAAAATAAATATGTCTAATATTTCTAAACATGAAAACTAATATGTGCTAACTATAAGCACTTATCCTTTAGAAGACATAGGACGTGCCAAGCTTGCAGGTGGGCAGCACCAAGAGAAGTATTGATGTCAGTAAGACCAGGAAGTAAAGGCTGGACCCCCAATGAGGCGTTTCATTCAAAGGAGAAAGTTGGGTTTTACCCTGACAGAGTTTCTCCCTTTGGTGTAAACTCTGATCCTTGTGACTCTGGAGACCATGTACATGCACAAAAACCTATATAACATACTATAAGTAAGGAAAAACTCAGAAAAGCATAACAGGTCCCCTTTAAATGTAGTGTTTCTCAAATTGTCTGAGTGACCACAAAGCCTGTTAGTGAGTAGTGTATAAGCGTTTTTTTCAATATGAAATCAACTCATCTAAATTCAAACATTATTATCTGAATTGACTGTTGTACAATGTTGTTGGAATGTAACAGATTTTGCGACACTGTGTACTCACGTAGATTCACCAGTTTACAGTTTGTTTTACGACTTCTGTCAAAAATGATCAGTGTGACAATTGAAAGGAAATATGGATGAAGCTAACAGTTAGCTGCCCTGGGATTGTGTTCATTTCTGTAGTTATCAGCCTGTTAACTATCAAACATGAACAACGGAAAAGATTGTGGACCGGTGGTCAATTAAAAGAAAATCAAATGAAACCCCCGACATACAGACACAACAGGCAAGTGTTAAGTTTTACTGGTAATGTCGTCACCACGACTGGGACTCATAGTGAGTTTGATGACATCCAGCCAGTGTTCATATGTGTATGATCATTTTATTGCTACATTAATAGCACCACTTGTTGCCATGCAGTGTCTGAGGGACAGGGTTTGCCGATAATTCAACTTTTCCCTGGTTAGGACAACCTGATAGTCAAGTGGTTAGGGCACCTACCACATGGGTTCTTATGCCTCGAGCAGTTAAACCCCACTTCAACTCAGCTGGCTAGACATTTTGCCGCTTATGATTGCTAAATAAAAAGCCCTTATTAGTTTTGGGGATGTTTGGGGAGTTAAACATCTTTTATAATGGTTGCTATGAAGAAAATGATTTCGGAGCCACGGGCTCAAATTGATGGCACCAAAACCAAATCTCTGAAAACATTCCTGATCTCACAATTACAGTTCTACCATGCTGGTGTTAAGCAGGTATAATGTTTACCATGTTCACCATCTTAGTTTAGCATGTTAGCATGGTAACATTAGCTAACTAAAGGTGTAACATGTAACTTCTCCACATTGAAATGTCTAAAAACAACTACAGCTACTGTATATTATTTATGTTTTTGGGTTGTGCATGCATCATCACTGTGTTTGTATGCCAGAAGCATCAACAGCCACACTATTAAGATACAAGTTTCAGATCTTGGTTGTTTTGATGAAAGATTTTAGTCATCGGACATCTGGATCATAATTATCAGACGAACAAACTTAGCAAACGTTAGTGGTCTGGGACAATTTTTTTATTTATTCCACACAGTTGAAATACATGAAGATGTACCTAAAATCATATTATCATATTCATCTCAGTTACAGCCCATTCAAATAATCCACATACACACAATAACACCTGTATAAGTCTTGACATTTTACATACATATAAAGACTATTTGTTCAATACTCCAACTTCTGGGACAATTTTTAACATGACTATAGACAACTATTTTATTCAGTCTTTTTACCGGAGTTAATCACCTGATCAGTTTGTCTCTGTGGATAATTCAGTAAAAACCTCCTGAACAATTGACACTGAAGGAATCCAAACCAGGAGTAACTGATTGCAATGACGGCAATTGTGGTGAAGACAACAACGTTTAAGTCAATTAATCGTTGTGAATGGAATATCTTTGGTATTCAGACCTGTTTGGACAGAGCAAGACAACTGGAGATATCAGTAAGGCTCGTAAAATACCCCACAACAGGAAGTTGAGTCAATACTGCATTGACACACAATAAAATGCACTAAAAGCATGGGTCTATCTGAACAAGAGGAAATTGGCCTGTGACTGTAGCACAAGGAGAGCAGACTTTTCTCTTAATCATTTATGAGGCTGACTGCCCTTCAACAAGCTCCCCCAGCCCGGTAAACATACGCACGCCACAATTAGAGCCAGTTATGTCCTAATCAATGAAAGAGATTCACATTCTTCAGTGAAAATCTGATAACAGCGGTAACAGACAGGGAGGTCAACCTGAACCCTCTCTATTCATCTCCATTACTGGGGAAAGAAGGACAGAATGAGGGGTTTGACGCCGGGGACAGAAACTCAACAAGGCGCTTCTGACAAGTGGATCTAGTTTTTGAGACCTGGTTAATCTACCCACGATAGAGTTTGAGATCGTTTACAAACATATCATTAACAAGCAGAGCATGAAGAAGAACGCCACACGACGCATATGAATATGAGTGGATTCACAGTGTAAACATTGTAAAGTGTAGTTTATTCTTTATTTACTTCAACTCCAGAATGTAACAGTTTTATTAGAGGCAGGTCTTTATGTCAAACTCTCTCTATTTGATATGTATAGTTGGCCATAGCAGTATTTTATTGTGAAGTCTTGTTTTCTGTTGTTCCTGCCTGTTGTGTTAAAGTTACTGCATTACGTGTTAATACAAACTCAACGCTTCATGTAATCATTTCAAATTAAAAGACCTCTAGCATTTCAGTGACAGAAACTCTTTATCTTTTAACAGGGCTTTTATTGCTGTCCTGCATTGAGATTATTGTCCCATTTCCTGTTGTTGGTGTTTATGTTGTTTACATGCTATTCAGATCTGCTAGTTTCTTTAGCAGTTCACTCCCTCTCTCCTGCTCTCTGCTCGGTGTGTCTTATATTTAGTTATTACTCTGCCTCCTTCGTTAATAATAATACATGTAATGAAAGTAGTTTATATGCTGTAATGGAGGTGAGGCTCAGTGTATTGGAAGTGCTCCTTCTCTTCCCTGCAGGTCCCAAGCAGCCAGAAACCAGAGCAGCTCAGTAGACTGCCTGTAACAAAAGGTGTTGACCAAAGCCCACGGTCAGCATCCATACATGTTCTAGACCTGAACCAGGTTTATACCCAGTTTGTTTGAGAAAAAGTCTTTCTGCAGCTGTAGACGTCCCCTTAATAGAAACAGTTTGATCCAGGAACTCCAACTCAGTGGTGAGGCACTCAGCTGACCAGTGGTGGAAATATGATCAGTCAGTCAGTCAGTCAGTCAGGTACATTGGTGATTATAGGGCTTGCCCTGCTGTTGCGGTCCAGCCAAAAAAAGATTTACCTTTAGACCCTGTAGTGTTTTATTGCAGCATTTACCAAATTTATTTAAAAAGCAGCTTTTTAAGGATTTCAAATGATGTTTGAAATGAAAAACATTTAGTCCAGACCAAAATATCTCAACTGATAGGATTGCCATGAAATTTGGTTTGGATATTAATGTCTTCTAATGACTGTGGTGATCCTCTACTTTTCTCCATCAACGGGTCAGTATTTCAGCTTGTTAAGAGCTTTGATTTATGAGCTAATATGTGGAAAAGTAATGCCATTCCCATTAGTCTCAGCAGTACTTTAGTTTTTAGATAGTTACTGCTCATTGTCTGAAAACTGTTTCCTGGTGTAGTGATTGTGCGCAGTCCAGTCATCGCAGTCCAGTCATCGCAGGAAAGCCAGACACTGTGCATTTTTCTCAGTCTTGTACATTGTTAGCTCACACTACATGTTGTAAGTTTATTCTACAACACATCTACCAATGATGACAGAAAGCGACAGGAGAAAAGGAGAAATGTGGAGCTGCAGATACCTAGAAGATGTAGACAATATTGTTTGTTTATACTGCAGTGAAGTTCAGTTTTATATCAGTTTTATATCACAGCACAGTCTCAGTCAAGATTATAGTTTTAGATACATAAGAAATACCACTCCAGTCATTCTAAAACAAGCTCACTACAGTTTATAACAGACCTTTTGACAGCAGCCATGTGGGAATGTGGACCATGGAACTGCTCAGATGGCAGACGGCTGGCCAAAAACATTTCTGACCTGCCAGAAACCCCAGAGCCTGACTGTTGACATTATGACCCCCCTTAAACTGCACGTCAAAGGACAACTGATGTGGCAGAAATTTGGCCTGATTCTGAAATTAGTCTGGGGCGACCAACTCAGGTATGAAATCAGGCCGAATCGTACAGTGTCTGCCCTGCTTAGGACTGGTAGGGTTTGGTACCATTGTGTCTCTGCATAGACCAAAACCTAGGCCTGTGCTCACCGGATGATTCTGACATCCTGCACTGTAGTTAGAGACACTGCAGTGAAAACAAGAGATAATATGATAAAATGAAATGATAAAGTGAAATATTTGAGCAATACATACAGACATAAAAGAGGATCAAACAATGAAGTCTGGAAAGATGGAACAACTCCTGCAGTATGAGTCAATTATTGTTATGATCTTAACTTCAAGTTGGATAACACCTGCTCCAGATGTGCATACAGAAAGCTTTCAAACACCTTCCCTTTTGTCACATGTTGATACGTTGCAGCCTGATGATAAAATCTTTTAAATGAATTCTTCCCTCATCAATCTACACTCGGTACCAATTAATGATGTTATTCAGACACGTATTCAGACACTTTGCTGTGACACTAGGTTCCTCCATTTCTCTGGATCATCTCTGAGATGTTTCTTCACCTTGATTGGAGTCCACCTGTGGTAAACTCACAGCTGATTGGACATGATGTGGACAGACACACACCTGTCTATATAAGGTTTCACAACGACAATGCAGATCAGAGCAGAAACCATGAGGAGGAGGGAACTGCTGCAGAGCTCAGACACAGGACTGTGTCGAGGCTCAAAAACATTTCTGCTGCATTGAAGGTTCCTGAGAAGAACAGTGGTCTCCATCATTCTGAGATGAAGTCTTGCACAACCAGCACTCTCAACCAGAGCTTGACGCCTCGCTAAACTGAGCAATAAAGGGAAAAGAGCCTTGGTAACGGAGGTGACCAACAACCTGATAGTGACTTCCAGAAACTTCCAGAAGGACAAGCATCACTGCAGCTCTCCACTGATCTGGGCTTTATGTCAGAGAGTCCATATGAAGCTTCTCCTCAGTTACAGTTTGTAAAAAAGCGGCTAAAGGCCTCAGAGACTGAGAGAAACCAGATTCTCTGGTTTGATGAAACCAAGACCGAACTGTTTGATCTCAGTTCTAAACATCACGTCTGGAGGAAACAAGGCACCGTTCATCACCTGCCCAACACCATCCCAACGGTTAAGCATGGTGGAGGCCGCATCAGACTGTGGGGGGACAGGGAGACTGGTCAGGACTGAGGGAAAGATGAACAGAGTCAAGTACAGAGCGATCCTTAATGAAAACCAGGTCCAGATCTCAGGATTTCAGACTGGGCTGAAGGTTTACCTTCCAACAGGGCAGTGGCTCATTGACAGCTCTGTGAATGTCCTTGAGTAGCTGCAACATAAGAAAATGTTAAAAAAGTCAAGGGGTCTGAATACTTTCTGAATGCACTGTATCTGCTGCCAACTGGACAGTTTAGGATATATGTTATATATATTTGCTGCCTTGCTTATTTCAGATGCTAAACCCACACTGTTGGTCTTGAAATCTATCTATTAATGCTTTTAAATTCCATACTGAGTGATATTCTCAATCAGTGTAACTTGTTTATAAGCACGGTGATCATCCTCTGCAGACATACTGTATTTGTTTCAGTGTGTATCCTGTGTGTGGTCTGACCCATGTTGCTTTATCTGAGGACAGAGACAGTCCTGATGGGCATTTATCTGACACTAACAAGGCCTGTATTTATCTGCTGGCTGATACGAACCATTGGACAGTCATTGGCTGTGTAAGGTCAAGGGAGTGGAGTGATTAGAGGGACTTTGGAATGCATTAACAAAGTCTGACTGACTGACAAACGGCTCCCTTGTCATCATCCATCAACCCTCCTGAGCTGGTCTCATCACTGAAGGAAGACGGTGGCTTTATTTATGTGACATGTAACACCTGCCCTTCCTGTTTGTGCCTCAGGTGTGATGAGTGCCAGCTCTGCTATCACTTCGGGTGTCTGGACCCCCCACTGAAGAAATCCCCCAAGCAGACGGGATATGGCTGGATCTGCCAAGAGTGTGACACATCCTCCTCCAAGGTGAGTGTGTGTACAGTATGTGTGTGCAAGTCTTAGAATGCAGCAGAGGTGAAATTCAGTTTGGGGGGTCTGGCCTGCTTTGACGTCTCTCATCTTGAGATCAACATGTATATCCTTCCTGTTCATTTTGGCTTGTGTGCTTATTTGATCCAAAAAAAGGAATCAATATTTTCTTTATTTTTCTAAAGTGATAACATCACCTCTATGTTGGTGTTTTTTGATATCAACTGACAGTTTCAGTAGCATCATTTGATTTGTGAAATGTCTGTCGGTGGGCATTAACCATAGTTTGTTGTATCACTTTGAATAGTCTAACAGGCCTCATTTGCAACCTCAGCACTTACAGCAGCAACACATTACTGTTGCATTTACTCAGTGAACAGCAGGAAGAACCTCCTGTATTCTCCAAGGTGGTCATCCCCATTTCTAGCCTTGTTGTCAAAACATGTAAATAGCCTAAATGAGCTATTTGGCTATAGCTCCTTTTTATTGGCTGAATCAGTATTGGATTGTCAACTGTCTATTATATTGGCTTTGCAGACAGTTTTCTGAATCTCTGGCTTCTTTGTATTACAGTCAAATAGTATAATGTGAATGAGCACATACAATGCTAAGATCAGAGATTGAGCTACTTCAATTTTGACAGTCTCCTGCCGTCACACTTGCTCGACCCATTAAAGACAGGCAGCTAACACTTGCTGGATGTTGGGACTGGATTATGGGATTTCTACAACACAGAACAAACACAACACTATCCAAGAGTCAGCAGATGTTAACATGATCAAAAAGTAACATATTGTATTCATCAGCGCAAGAAAGGCGAATTAAATTCATCTGGAATACAAACAACATGATGGCCCTCTTAAATCTTTAATGTCATAATGGGACGGACAACAAATGTTTGATTACATTTGCATGGTTTATACAGTATAATATTCTCTAGTTAGTAATGCATCATGTGACTTTGTGCCCATTAACAATTCTGGAACTGGGAGGAGTTGTCTGGTGAGTGCTGAGAATGAATGAAACCAGGTGCTGCCCATTAAAATAATGTGGATGACCACACAGTGTAAAAACTATCACTTAGATTGAGGCAACGTTTTCTTTTTTTTTTTGGTATATTTGGGTTTTAATCAGTACAGTGAGAGAGAGAGACAGGAAAGTCAGGAAGAGAGAGGGGATGACATGCATAATTCAGATTCAATTCCAGGCCGCTGCAGTTAGGACTAACCCTTCATGGTACATGCTCTACCAGGTGAGCCAACAGGGCACCCCAAGGCAACATTTTCTAAGCAATTTGTGTAAGTTGGTGAACTTTTTGGTATTTTGATCTGGGTCTGGAACGTCTCGTTCATTTTCAGTTTCCAAGGGGCATTATCAACAGTTGCACCGAGATGCCTCTGGATGCAGTTGGATAGACTGTGCAAAGCGAGATAAATGTAAACATACTACAGATTGCAGAGAAGATCTGTGATGGTGTAGAATCGATATGCTAGTCCCAACATCCAATTTATTTGGCTTCTAGTCAAACATAACAGACATTTGAAATGACATGATTTAGCAGCCATTTGTACGTGAGGTGTACTTCATCCACAACAATTCCCATCGGATGGGGGTGTCGTGTGGCGTAGTGGTTTAAGCAGGCGCCCCATGTGTAGAGGCCACAGTCCTCGCTGCAGTCGGCCCCGGTTCGAATCCCGCATCGGACGGCCTTTCACTGCATGTCATTCCCCCTCTCTCTGCCTCCCCGTTTCCTGTCACTCTCCACTGTGCTGTCCATTAAAGGCATAAAAAGCCCAAAAAAAAAAAAAAAAGAAAACCTGGATGCCAATATGTCCTGCCATTTGCTGTTCAAGCTACCAAATATAAGTTGGATATTTCTGCCTCATCATGGACTTACTTCCCTGATCTGTTTATCCATGAGAGCAACCAACAGAGAAACAATAATAGCCAGTAGCTTTTGGCAAACAGCATGTCTATTTGTTTAAGTAACTTTAACAAAATTCTGTCGTTAATACGGCAAACACATTTCGCCACGTCAGTAACAGCCATCTTGGCTGTTAACAAGAATGCTTCAGCAGTGATTCTCTGTCAGCCATCGTATAAACTTGCAAGGCAGCTGGATTTCTTGTGAACGAGAATCCACCATTCCAGCCTCTATGATATTCACTTGTGGCTGAACCACAGTGGTTTGGACCAATCAGCAGTCTATGAGGGAGGAGCTTCTGGTAGCCACAGACCTCTCTTGGTGTGATGACAGTGAATCTACTGTTAATTTAACAACAATGGCAGCTCCTAAAGAAGTTAGTCTAGATGCTGCTATAGCATCAGTTACATCATAACTGGAGATCATTTTGGAATTGAAAGTAGAGCAGAGATCTGCAGTGAAGGCTTTTCTCTGTGGAAAAGTTTTCACTCTTCTCCTGACTGGCTTCAGCAAGGGTTTGATTTACCAACTGGCACCACTGCGAGTGAAAATGGGAAGGACACAGAAGCAGTAAAAACATTCTGAATGACTTCATCTTAGTCTGAAATTTTAAGATTTTTCCTGAAGTAACACAGAATGTACAGAAAAGGGAATTTTGCTATTGTTTATTTCCATGCAGCTGATACTAATTTTTGTACATAGACAGTGTTCCTGGTTAAATTAGACCAATATTGGTGTCACCACAATGAATCAAATCAAGAGGGTGGTACTAGGGAGTCTTGAAGTAGTGAAACTACTGGAGTGTGTGTTGGGGGACAGTACCAAGAGAACCTGAGGTCCTATTTTACTGTTCTGGTGGAGTCATCGCAGCAAGACCATCAATCTGTTATTCCAAGATGAGCAAAGAGACAAGAACTTAGTGACTTAGGATTTCCCTTCACGTCATTAAGTCACTAACACACTGAAAACTACTTTAAGTCCCATTGCAGATGGAAATGCTGATGAAGTACATGTAGTACACTTATCTGTACTCTTCATTCAAACATCCACACAAGAAATCTATTTATATTGAGGCCATTATCAGTTTAAACACAAAAGCAGTTATTTATTTCATAACTTGCCCAGTTTGAGGGTAGTTTGTTGTTCATTCTATTTAAATGGTGCATAGTACCTAAAACCACTTCTTCTACTCGGTACAGAGGGGATGTCTAAGGTTAAGTAGTTCACTTTTCAAATAAAAAAAAAATGTAAAAAAAATAAGGTGGTAAACCAATATAAAATTGAGATATAATTGTGTATGTTACCTTTGGAACTTCATTTTTGTTTATGTCTCTGCTTCTGCCCTTCTGGTTGAATCGGCCCAAAAGGGCACATGTCACTTACATCGACCTACACTGTCTACCCATGGCTTCCTGAATCAAATTCAAGTCACTAATACTGCCTTCAGAGTGACATCTGGCTCTGCTTCATCTACCTGCTCAATCTACCATCTTACTCAATCATTCAGCCTGGTGCTCCTTCTCAGCCACTGTGTTCCTCTAATGAATGTGGTCTGGTATCAACATCCCTGCACACAAGACAGTCTCAGTCCAGCTACTAAAGTCTATCAGAGCAGGGTGTCCCTCTCTATCTTCATCTCTTCTCCTCACACCTCCAACACCCTAACATGTCTAACTGGCTCTTACTGTGAACTTTCTCTGCACTTCTTCACCTGATCTTCTTCACTCATTGAATAGATGTAGTACTGTACTTGGTTCTTACACCAAGGTCTCCTACTGATACAACTCCTGAAGAAGCTGAACGTTTTGATAGTTGAACCGTTTATATAGCACAAAGAATGCAGGAGTAGTTAACAACCAAAGGAAAGTAAAAGGAGGATCTCCAGTAAAGCAGTGGAGCAGGTTAAATTCAATATGTTTTCAATGTGTCTCCAGTTCGTTTGTGTGTATGTGTGTATGTGTGTGTGTGTGTGTGTGTGTGTGTGTGTGTGTGTGTGTGTATCCATCTGCCTGTCTGTATTTATGTGTGTTTCTGTGTCAGTTAGAATGACAAGCTGAAATTAACTCCTGAATGCTTCCTGATTAAAACTGGACTGAAACATATTTCTAGTGAAACCAGTTGAGATGTTTGTAAATCATTGCAGAAATGTCAGTAAAGTGGTTGCTAAACACCACAGATATCAGAGGAGTCTCTAATCATGTAATTTGACCCAGATGTGTGCCCCCTCCCTCCACTCAGAGTTTGCCTTGGTGATAATGCTTTCTCACTGGGTGCCCACCTGTCTTTCTCTTTGAAAAAGGTAGCACCTGGAAAACAATGCTGCAGCATTCACGCTAATAAGTATGCAGAATAATAATATATGCCTTCAATGCTATTGCATTGCAGGCACATAATAAATTGAATGGCACTTATAGTAGACCTATACCTCTACCAAGGCCAAACAATCTTACACACAAAGACAGTGATAAAAAATTCCTGGATCTGCCCCTTTAAACAGATCCACACAAAAATGTGATGGGTTCTTCCCTGCCCTGGACAGATATGGCAACTGTTTATAGCTGCATGTGGAGACATTAAATAAAAGCCTAAAGAAGAGGAAATGTTGATTTAAAGCTTCATGGATGATCTATGATCTATTTGAGGTGGGAGGTGTGTCCGTGATGACTTCTTAACAGATTGTATAGTGCTCTAAAATTGAATGGAACACAGGCAGAAAGAGCTGACTGATAAGAATTTGATTAAGCCTTCCTAAGAGTTTTTTTTGTTGAAAACCACTTAATGTTAACATAACATGTTGCTAAGAAAATGTCTGATAATATAAATGGGTAATTGTGAGAACACATGGGTTAAATTACATCTGACTCCTGCTTCCCTACTTATTGTCGAATTATTTCATGTAAAGCTCAAAGCTAACACAAGCCCCCTTCACTTATTGTAATTCTGTAAGATTGAAAATCAGTAAATAAAAATACAGTACAGTACCTGTTCATCTTAAAAATAGATCTTAAAATCAGGATTACATTTTCATGAAATTACACATCAATATGACATCATCCCTGCACAACTATTTTTTTCTTTTCTGCTTGTTTGTTTGTTTTTATTGAATTATATTGCAATAAAGCCTAACATTTGGCTGCCTCTCAACCTAATTGATAAATGTATCCCCATTTCCATCTCACTAGAAACCAGTAGTTTGTCCTGCTTGGCTCCATCTATGTAGGAAATAGTGGCTGATTGATGCAAAAAGGAAATTAATTATAAAAGCCATAGTAGAAATGCTGATTCACAGGAACAAAATTTCAATCAATTTTTAAGGAAACCAAAAGGTTAAAGCTCTTTTAATGTTAAGTGGTCACCATATAAAATTCAAATTTTTTTTTAAATGTACTATTAGTCCACTTGAATGTACAGCTTCAGTATAGTGTATATAAAGACAAAACAAATAGTTGGCAATATATGATATAACATATTCCACTGAATAATTTACTCCAACCTTTGCTAAACTGACGGTGTTGTCTGTGCTCTTTGGCACAACTGACCTGTTTTTCGTACTATGTAGGAACACATGAAGAGCATCAGTATCAGATCTGCCTTCTTATATCCACAATGGGATTCAGGGCTCGTTCCTCTCAGTTGAGATCCTGTTCAAGTTTCTAACGGACCACAGCACAGTTCTGCGGGGACAGAAACAGCCAAGTTCTGTCAGGTTTCTTGCTGTGTTTATATGAAATGTTTAGTCATAGTTTTTCTTCATATTTATCGTAACACTACACCCTTTTTTTTGAGTTAGAGAATTATATGTATAATAATTTTATTGTACTGTCATCTGATTGTGTTTCCACTCAATAGTATTCCTGCAACAGCAGTTTTTTCCACAGTGTAATTTAATTGTGTTCTCTAAAAAGGATTTTAATTAGAAATGAAAAGAACTGTGATAAATTCTTAACATTTCAAAGCAGGAGAAAACTTTGCACCTCTATTCTGTGAGGCAGATGCGTAGGAACAGGATGTAGGACAAGGAAAGTGGCAATCAAAAAATCCTGCACACTGACTTGCAGCAAATAATTTATTGCACCGTTTCGGTCTTAGACCTTCAAAAGCCAAGCCATGAAGTCCCAGGACCTCTCTGTAGACGTCTGTGATACAACAATGGAGACGCACAGATCACGGCGAGGTTATAGAACATGTTGAAAGTTTTGAGTGAAAATTTAAGAATTGTGGAACCGTCAGGACTCTAGAGTTGGCCATCCAGCCAAACTGAGTAACTGGGCAAGAAGGGTCTTGGTCAACCTGCCAGAAGGACAACCATGTGATCAGCTCTCCTTCAATCAGGCCTTTATGTTAGATTGGCTGGACAGAGGCTACTTTAAGTAAAAAAGCATGTGACAGCCTGCTGGAGTTTAACAAACAGCATTTAGGACACTGAGAGTATGAAAATAGACTGGTCAGAAGTGAGGAAAGAATGAATGCAACCAAACATAGGGGGGTCTTTGAAGAAGAGTCCACACAACCAGAGACTGGGGCAACGGTTCACTTTCAGCACGAGAACAACCTGAAGCAGGGGGGGGAGGGGCTTCGGGAACCTGACTGTCCTTGAGTTGCCCAGCTAAAGCCCAGATTTAGACCCCATAGAACATCTGTGGAGAGACCTGAAGATGACAGCTCACAGACACTTCCCATCCAATCTGATGGAGTGGGTCTGAGAGGATGTGTGAGGAAGAATGAGATAAACTGCTCAAATCCATTGTAGTCTATACTTAATGCTATTTGTGCAGTGTTGTCTGTAGGCTTTTATGTGACAAAATGAAAGAGTAAAGGCTTTATTTCGGTCACTTTCTGTTAATATCCAAACACTGTTCTTATTACAGTTGGTAGAAATGGTAGAATGAGAGCTGCTAGGACAGAGGGTTTTAACAGCAGTAGTTAAAGGAGGAGGACACTGTTTGGAGATGAGCTCACTGGCAGCCTGAGGAGACAGTAGAGCCTCCCAGAGGACACTCAGGTCCAGTCCTGTTTAATCAGCCCTCACCAAAACATACTTATACTTTATATGTGTTTGCATAGAACATTAAGACTTGATGACACAAAGTCTGTTGAACGCTTCAGATTTTCAAGTGTTCCCAACATTAATGTTACATATACACACATTATTACAAGAAAATACACTGTGACCTAGATATACTGAAGTATGTTTAATATAAATATATGAAGCCCTGATTGGCTTAATATTGTACTGAAACTGTACAATTTGTCCAGAGGAAAACCAGTGGTTTATCATCTGAGGAGCAAGAACATCATGTCACATCAATTTCATTTCAGTGAATTTTTATGGTAATAGCATATACTGGGCCTGGGATGGCCACTAAAGAGGGTCATCCAAAACATTATTCATTATCTGTTCATGAGGACCATGAATGGACACAGCCAGTTTCATGAAATTTGGACAATGATTTTCAGTGTTGGGTACAAACTTTGAATTAAGAGTGGAGCGAGAGTAAATGGTCCATGCGGCTGAGATCACCAGGCTGATAGATTTCAGAGTGTAGGTCAAAAGGAATCTTTAAATTGATGGATCAAAATGCGAAATGAACAGTCAGAACAATCAGTGTCACCATCCTTAAGTTGCAGTAACACTTCCACCAAGTGTGTCTGTGTCGCTCAAACATCTTACACCTACTTTACTAGAGGCTCATATAATTGACAAATTCAAGAATGTGTTTCTAATTCTGCTGCGAGCTTCAGTCTGCAATTGGCTCTTGTTCATATCTGGCCTACAATTTGGTTTAGTCAGAAAACAGGAAAGGGTGATGTCTTGTCATTATTCTTGTGGTTTGCCATCAACCTGTTTTACAGTATTTGCACTACAAATTTTTAAACTGCAGTTTGCAACAACAAACTTTACCATCTGTGGAGCGCGTACCATTTAGGCTTAGTCCTTATCGCAGTGGCCTGGGTTCGAGTCCGGCGTGTGGCCCTTTGCTGCATGTCATCCCTTCTCTCTCTCTCTCTCTCTCTCTGACTTTTCTGTGCCTCTCTCACTGTTCACATTCACTAATTATGAAACCATATAACTCAAATGTCTCTAAGGATAAAATGAAGTGATGACATTTTATATCCGAAAAGGTCAAAGGTCAACTTCACTGTGACATCATAATATTCTGCAAAAACACTTCTGGCTATTATTCAGTGCCATAACTCTCTATTTCCTGATACTTGGCTGGTTGGTGGAGGGATACAACTGTGCAGCGGTGATTCTAGTTTGGAATAAGAGAGTAGTTTGAGATCAGTACTCTGTATGAGCAGATACCTCGATTTGAGAACAGAAGAGAAGAAGTGGAATTGGTGTTTTTCCTAAATTCACATTGACATTCGCTTTTTCATAGAAGTTGTTGGACATATGCAGTAGAACTCCCTGGGTTCCCCTGTAAGATTTGGTCAAGATTATGCGAACAAAACTGCTTGGTAGCCTGGAAAGAAATTCAGTATCACTAACTGTACTTCCATTTACTCTCCTATCTATCAGAGTCCAGACTTGAGCACTTAACACTTAACACACACACACATACACGTTTGGATATAAAACAACTTAAAGATCTGTTTCATAAAAACATGATATTAAAATCATTCATTGATTTGAGAACTGAATATGGTTTACCTAACTCAGATTTTTTTTAATATCTACAAATTTGAAACTGTCTGCTCATTAATTAAGGAAAAGAAATTAAGATTTGGATTGTCTGAAGTAGAAAATACAACGACAATCAAATCTGAGAATTGTATGATATCCTATTCAAAGGAGGTCATTTATCTTTCCAACCACTATTTAAGACTTGGGGAAAAGATTTAGGAATGGTTATGAATGAAAGCAACGCTTTAAACATTTGTGAAAGAATATACTTTTCATTTACAAGTAATAAAATCAAGGAAGCCAATTTTAAGTTTATTCATAAATTTTACCTCACTCCTATAAAAATGCAAAAGATCTCTAAAGATAAAAGAAAACAAAAGAAGGAAAACGTATGCATATGTTTTGGCAATGTGATCTATTAAAACCTTTCTGGAACTCAATTCACTCCTTCACTACAGCCGTTTTGAAAATACATTTTTGATTTAGACCCTTCACTAAGAAATGCATACTCATATATTGGAAAAATGAATCTCCTCCTACTTGTGGGATGTTTCTGGACCATGGAACCAAATTTTTCCCTCGAGAGAGATTAGCTTTGGAAAATATAATTGCGATTGTATTTTTCAGGACCTATGGTCCACACTAATTTCTGGTTTAGAATTTTTTTCTAGAAATGACCAATAATATATCTGTTAATATTTGGTAATGAAATACTGTGCATGAGCAGTTATTTCATCATGAATTATTGACATGACACGTTATTGCTGTTGTTCAAATTTTTTTTGCTGAGACGTACCTCAGTATGTATGTGTGTTGGTGTGTAATACATACATATATATATATATATAGGTTTGTGTGTGTATATACAAATGCATACACACTTGTATATTTTTTTTCTTCTAATTAATTAATTAATTAAGTTATTTATTTATTCATTTGTTTATTTATTTTTCTTTGTTTTAGTGTTTCACTTTGTTTGCCAAGGTGGAGGGAAGGGATGGGAAGTGTGGAGATGTTCAGTGTACTGATGCATTTGTGGGTTCATCCATTGGTCATTGGTCAATGTTGTACACTGATTATTGTGAAATAGGAGATGGGAAGTGAACATTGGTTTCCCTTGTTAAAGTCAGATGACCCATCTCCTGGAGAACTTTTACAACTTCCCGCTTTGCTTTGGAAATCGAACAGCCACACCCACAAGAAGTTACTTCGTCATTTTAATCATTAGAACATTCAACCAATGTAATGTTTCCTTTACTTATTGATTGACAAGTATAGACTGTATCCACATATTATACTTTATTCTGTAGATCCTTAAAGGTAAAGACAGATAGTGAGGATTGAGCCACTCACTGTGATTTTCTCCCCCTCAACTCTGTGTGTCATCTTTCTGATTCTACCATCTCTTAGACTCTCGTATCTCATTCCCTCTGGAGCATCTTGTCCCTATGAAGTTGGTCCCATCTTCCTCCTCCTCACTCCTACTTGTTTACATCAAATGGGAGAACCTTCAGGCTTCAGCTTGCTTTGCTCCAAGATCAGGGTGACATTTCACTGGTGACAGGAGAAAACATCTTCTGTGTTTACGTGACAAATTAGTGTGAACAGTTATTTCTCCATTCCTTTAGCAAGTGTTCAGTTACTACAAGCTTATTGAAAGCATTCATTATGCCAATCAATTTATGTTCTACTTTGTGGTTCACAGATATACATAAGGAGTGAATGATTTCTGATTCTGAAGAATTTTTATTATTGGATTTGAGTTAATCCAGCACATTGAAGAGGCATGTTTAAGCAACAAATGGATGAAAGAAGCCAACACGTGTACACCATTTCTGATGTTGCAGGGTCTCATTTTGAGAGACAGTTAAGAATGTGACATTTTTGAGAAAGCATGGTGTACAGACCTTTTAAGGCACAAGGTGCTCAGAGTGTCTCGGTAATAGCAAGTGTGGGGAGATAATTGACTCTACTAAGGGCATCTAAAAAGCACTCTGAGATGAGAGCTGTATTTAAGGAAAGTTTTATTATCTACTTTTAAATGCCAAGCCATGCACCATTTTTGCCTGTCGGGGAAGAATGTTTCTTAAATGCCAACATTAAGTGCAGAATATTACCTGATCGTTGCGACTGAGATTCAGCTGCTGGCAGAGATAGTGGGCAGTCAGCCCCTCTTCCTGACAGTCTGCTACAAAGAATGGTACAGGAAGTGATTTGTCAGAGCCCCCTACAGCCACTGCTCTTATCTGAGAGGAAGATATATGATATCTGAATAAAGAGGTATGCAAGGAAGCAACTCGGAGTATCTTACAGTATGTGATGCTGACCACAGTTCTGCGTGAATCTCTTGTTTGAAAGCCAGTCCGTTTATGTTTTGCACCATAGGTTTGCTTGAAAATAAGTATAAGGTGAAAAGCATATGTTTCTATTTGTACTGGTAGAGTTTCAAACTTTAAGGTCTCAGTCATACTCAGTGTCAGTCTGAAGGTAAGAGTGGTAATACCTGTTCCAAAGAGCCACAGTTAAAGGTGGGGCCAGAAGTCATAGAGAGAGATAATGGTAATTACAGCTCAATAGTTGTGGGTCCAATCACAATATATAGATCACAATATTAATGTATGTATAAAATACAGTATATATATATAATGCATGTATTAAATCAAGTGAGAAAATGTTAATGGATGATCTACCAAATTGAATACCTGACAAATCAAAGTACTTCATCACATTGATGCAATAAGAACAACCAGCCCTCCAACCTCAACAACCACCAACCCTCTGATACAACCCATAGGAGTGTCTCCTGAAATAGCGCCCCTACAGCAGCAGGCATACTGGACTGTACCAACAGCGGCCTACCTACCTTTGTCGCCATGGTTACAATAATATATATATAATATACACAGCACGCTAACATGTTGATAACAGCAACGGTAACTTGCTGATGTTATGCAAGATACGTTTACCATGTTCACCACCTCTGATAAGTGTGTTTGCATGCTGTGTGTTTGATCATTAGCACCAAATACGACTTACAGCTGAGGTCGACGCCATTGCAGCACTCCGGTCGCTCCCTGACTCACGCCAGGAGGCCAATCAGCTGCAGCCTGACTTTATTTTTGGACTTGGTGGCAATTTTAAAAATCACCTGCCATAAAGGAAATATTAAAATCACAGCCTAGACCTACTTTCCATTTCATTTCACTTAATTCATTCAGTCTGAAAATATGTTTGCATAAATTAGCATTAGGGTTAGTTTGTTAGGTTTTGTCCTGGCCAATCAATAATGAGTTATGTATGGAGGAAAAGGGATATGAATGTCATTCAGAGTTATCACAGTTTAAGTGTTATTATTTCTGCAAGTCCATTAGCACAACATATATGGCTGCGGTGATGTAATTTATGCCTGATGGCACATTTTACTTGGATGTACACTGGCTTCAGGAAGTATTCAGACCCTTTCACTTCCTGCACACTTTATTGTTTCAGAGATTTAATTTTAAATGAAAGAATTAGTTTTTTGGTCCATCGATCAACATTAATGACAATGAGGTATAGAGAACTTGTAGCAAATTGTAGAATGTAGAAGAAGATATGAAGCTCTAGGATTTGTTGCTAGGTGACATCTAGTGGTTGTAGTAATGATGACAGGAGCAAAGGGAAAAGTGCAGTGACGTAGTATAAAGAGACACAGTCCACGTCAGGAGGAGGTTGTGGTGGATGGATGAATACGACACAGGAGAGCAGTGTTCCATTCCCATGTGAAAGTAGAAGTTTATGTTGTTTATATTCGACAACATGTTGAGGAAGTACTTATTTTAACCCAAATCACCATCTTTTCCTGAACCTAACCAAGCCTTGACTGTCATTTTAGTAACTATGGTGACGAAGATAGGTACGCCACTGTCAGTACAGTCTGTGTGTTTATTACTGTAACCGAGGCTGGGTACGCCTGCCTCAGTAGCAGCGCTATTTCAGAAGACACTCCTATGGGTCGTATCAGAGAATTGGAATTAAGGGTTTAGATTGATGGGCCAAAATGGCAAATGTATCCATTAAAAATAAAACTACAATACAGTAAAGTGAAGGTTTCATTCTTAATCCAGGTTACAAAACTGTGATTAGTATCACAGCCATCACCAAGCACAACACCACATATGTTTGAACTATCAAACAAGGTTTTCAGTGATTCAGAGGTTGGAAGGAAACAAAATAGCCTTGTGATATGTTGAGTTCTTGGCCTGACTTTTTTAGAGAAAATGTTTTAATATCTTTAATAACTTTGTTGTGACTCTAAGTTCATTTGTATTTGGTGTGTGACCAGACCAAACACAAATATCCAACAATGTTGCAACTATAGCTCCTGGCAAAGAAAACAATCCCTACAACACAAGTGCTTTTGCTCCTGTGCGTGTTTTTCTTATTGTCTCCTACTAAAGGTCACAGTGGATGGGATTCTGTCTATGAGATTGTGATTACTAACAAAACATCTTGATGATGATGGTTTGTGCATCTGAATTGTGTTGTTGAGGTGTTTGTAGAACAGTAAAAATTACAGAGGAGCTGCTGGTTTACAGTGTTGCAGGAAAACGCAGGAGCTGAGCGCCGGTGCTGTTGCACACATTTCTGTTGTGCAAAGGGGCAATAAAAGGCTTTATTAGACAGGCTTGAGTTCATTATAGACGCTGTGTTTCTCGCAGCCTGCTCGACTTAGATAAACCTCGCTCTGACCAAGGCCACATTCCTCCCGCTGTCGCCCCCGGCCCTCGCAGAATTGATTTCAGTAATAAAGTGGCAGTCTTGCCATAATATAAGGATGGCCTTTAATTCAAGTCTGTTACTGTGCCAAGGGGCGCTTGTTTAAGGCTTTATTTACACCCTTGCAGCGCTGCCTGGCATGCTGGGCTCCACGGTGAATCAGACCAGAAGATTTGGATAAAAGGTTTGAAATGCCAAAAGCTCTTAAAGTCGCTCAGGCAGTGTTTAAAGTACTCAGCTGTGAACTTGTGTGGGATGCACTACTTTTGCTGCACTCTGACTTGTTGTCATCAAAAGGATTGCAACTGTGGAAATTACTGTCCATAAAAGTTTAATTTTCTCTACTTCCTCCACAGCCATAGGCCTACTCCCACTCTGCAAACACTTTGTAAGTTCTGTTGTGATCTCACAGTCTTCAGCTCAGTTTATGTATGTATGACAATTACGTGCTTAAGGTTATTGTTGCCTTTTTACATTACAAGGTGTTTATGAGACCAGTGGACCTCAATCTTTGATGGTTTGTAGCAGCTGATGTAGATTTTAATGTTGTTCCCAGTTCAGAGAAAGATTACCTTTACAAGCTGTGCCCATCAATCAGAAGCTTCATCACTTGACCTGTGAAAGACTGTAATTAAGTTAGCCTAATTAAGTTAATGAAGTGTCACACTTGGCTGACTTTACTATGTAGAGTAAATTGAAAGAAAAATAGGCATCATTACTCATCACATACTCTGGTATTTAAAGTGAGGCACAGGGAACGCATTTCATTTTACCAACTCCTCATCCAATGGGCGTCCGTCAAGGTGGAAAAATCCAACCTTTAGTCTGTTTTCATGCGTCTGTGCCGGCAACGGTCCGTACGTCCGTCCCATTCTTGTGAACGCAAGAAATTCCTTGAGGGAATTTCCTCAAATTTGGCACAAAAATTCACTTGGACTCAAGGACTGAGCTTTCTTTTTTGTCTCCATCACCAGCATTTGTAGCTGCTGCTTCATCCCATATTTGTATAAATTATCATTTATTTATATTGTAGTTCATGCTATCAGATTGTTCTGCACAGTGGTTATTAAAATGGAAATGCTTTTTGCTGGTTGGTCTCTTTTTTAGGACTTTAGCCTTGCAGGTAGTTACAAACATTTATAACTGATAAAACACATCATCATGTATTGATGAGTTACTATAAGGCTCCTTTTACCAGTTATAAATGGTAGTAACTCATTATTAAGATTAATGAGTAGTAAGTATTAACTTAATCTTGCCAAATAGTGAGCCTGAATCAATGTATGAAAACTGTGTTATAACTTGTTTATAATTGTTTATTTATGATTTATAAAGCGTTAACAACCGAATTAATAACCTAATTATAAACCATTTATTAATATTTTATAAGGGTAGTCTTATTGTAAAGTGGTAACTATATATAATAACTGCCTTTTCCATCTGATGCCAGTTGCTCTGTCACTTTTGTATTGTTTTTATTTCCATATTTCATTTTTATTGTTGCTTCTTCTTAATGTGTTTTTAATCTCAATTTGTGTAACTCTGTACGGTGTCCTTGAGTGCCAAGAAAGGCGCCTTTAAATAAAATGTATTATTAATATTATTATTATTATTATTATTATAATATGTAAAACCTTTTCTTTGAAGTCTTCACTACATCCATTATGTGAGTCTGGACAGATATGGATGTAAACTAAACTCGACAGGTTGGCGGAGGGATACAACCACACGGTGGTAATTGTAGTTATATTCTCAATGAAGTGTTTTCTTTAGCAGTCTGATTGGTTTAATCACTAGTGAATTTGTGGAATGAAGATAAATCCCCGAGTGTGATTCGAATTTGTTGCTCTCCACATTCCCTTATCTGTATTCAAGTTTAATCTTAATGCCACAAGGAGTGTGCGATCAATAAGCCCCAGAGTCGAGTGCAGTCATTTACTCAAGCGTATTAGCTACTTAAAACATGATGACCTCATCAATGATGGTTGTCTTTTAGACGCGGACAGTTTAACTACAGTTTAATGTGATTTAAAGGTGAGCAGGGGCAGCTTAACCAGCCTGCAGGGAGCATGGGACATGGTCAGTGGTGGCCAGGCGGGATGCCAAAGATGAAGGGAAAATCAATGGCTAGGAGTCACCTCGATCATTTTAACTAGGCGCTACAGATGCCCATGGCCCTCTCAGGGGCCAATTTGTGGAGTAAACAGTAGTGTGTGATTGCTGTCGGGGTCCCTAGTGGCCCCAACAGTCTATTTCTCTGGATCTGGCTCCATTCTAATAACCCTCTTAGCAGACAGCGTATATGAGGCCACTTTCTGGCCCCCCTCAGTGTTTTATGGCCATAAACCGTGTAACGGCAACATTCTCCAAAGCCCATGGCTCCTGCTGCGTGGGTACAAAGCGTGCTGTATTCTGAGGGTATTCTGGATATGAACACAACACTTTCCTTCCATAAACATACATCACAAACTTTAGTTTAACATTTCTTTTTGCAAACCCACCACAGCTGAATATCATGGTATTTTAAACATATTTCTGGCCTTGTCTTGTTAAGGACTCGGATACAAAACATATTCACATATACTGTCTTGTTTTGAGAAGACAATATATCATATGTTTTACATTCATAAAACACAATTGTGTCATTTTTATTGTTTAAGCAAAAACTTTCCCTAGTTCCAAACTGTGAGGATTTGCTGTTTTTCTTTTGTTATATAAAGTATAGTAAGTCTGACTGCTGCTGAAACAAAACTAATCATAATGACACCATCATCTGAGGCTTGAGAGAACTATCATGGACATTTTCCACCACATTTTGACATTTCATTTACTAAATTATTAATATTAATCAAGAAAATAATCAGAAGATTAAAGGATAATGAAAGTAAAGTTTGTTACAGCCCTTAACACACGTTAACACAGTAGCTCCAACGTTGTTTTTCATGTTTGAATTTGAAAACGGATTGGAAAACATACATAAATACAACAAATCTGCACAGTATCAAAGTATAAAACAAACAGCCATAATAATCATTTGTGGTCAGGCTGAAAGCAAGACAGCTGCTAGTAGCCCCCCTTAATGCAATTTTAGTTTGCATATAGCAAAGCTTGAAAGTGACAGTCTAGTGGAGTTAAGTGCATCTTGTTCTCTGCATATGTAAAAGTGGTTATGAACTAATAATGAACAGTATATTAAAACCAGAAGACCATTAATTAGAGATGCAGGACTAATGATGTATATAAGGCTATTTATTTATACAGTACAGCTTGTAGCAGTGAGTGTAATAAACAAAACAGTCCATCATCATCAATTGATGCATGTAATTAGCCAATCAAAGTAGAATACTGAGTAGAATATTTTTTTGCATATAGCTTGTAGCATTGTGCTAATTTAGCTGTTTACCTTATACGCCTGGAGACAGAAGAACAAATTATCACTAGTTTTTAAAGTTTTGTCTCGTCATAAAGTACACATATTTTCAAATGTGAAGATTTTTCTGACATGGAGCCTCTTATTGTTTTAAATAAGAGAAGATGTATAATGATGTATTTAGGATAGGTAAGGCTAGTTAAGACTGGTTTACTCAGACAAGCATGTGTGGAGCCACACACACTTATTGTGCAGACACAGATACATTTAACAAAATGCTGGTGTGCAGTACTGTGTCTCATCGGTGCCATAAATCACACTAATGGGGATGAGCAGAAAGCCTCTTGATCATAACAGAAAGGATTCATAAAATACAACCTGCTGAAGTCTCCATTCCTCTGCTATCAGCATGACTTTCCTTATTGCTACTGTGCATGGATCTCAGTGTTGTCTGCTGCACACCTTATTTCACTGTACTGGCTCATTACAGGAACCGCAAGTCAGATCATTTGCCATTACTAACCCCTCAAACTCACTTCACCCAAATATGAGAAAAGCAGGTGATTCGACGGAGGAAAAGCTGGTTTCAATCATTTGTTTTTAGAAATTTTTAACTTGAACTTTTTGATCTAATACAAGCTGCAGCTTTCAAATATTCCATTGAGGACCCTACAGTACAATGATGTCTGTTTCAAATGTCATAGAGGCTCATTTTGGAAATCTTTGTATCAGCCCCATGGAGACTGTAGAGTTGTGTTGAGTTTATGTAAATATATATATAAATGTAGTCAGAGTTTTTCCTGACTCAAAATGACTGGCTGAATGAGAAGATTTTTCCATCATTTTTTAATTTTTTTTTGTCATATTGTCATTCTTCCAAAAATTCTGTCAGAATATTATACAGAAAGACAAATAATTCCCCCAATGTCCACAACAGAGAACAATATTTTGAGAAAAACTAATTGCAATGTGTGTTCTTCATCTATTAATATCTGAAATGGACTGACTTTAATTATTCCAAGTCTCAGGAGGATTTGTAGTTTAAAATGTCTTTGAGGAAGATGAATAAAAAGGGACGTTAAAATCAGGTAAATATCAGCTTTGTGTTAATACACTCTGAATGACCTCTCACCTGAATACCCTCACCTTGACTCCTCGATCTCGATCTGATCTGACCCAAGCAGGTAAGGTCAGGTCATTTACAAGGCTAATAACCAAAGTGTGTAATAAACAAAACAGTCCATCATCATCACATGATGCATGTAATTAGCCAATCAAAGTAGAATACCAAGTAGAATAACCTTTTGCATGTAGTTTGTAGCATTGTGCTAATTCAGCTGTTTACGATGCCATCCGTGGAAGTGAACACATTTACACCAACAATGAAAGATTGTATGTTTAGGTTCATCACAGAAGTTAGTTTTATAATTTTGTCTTTGAGATGTTCAGAAATAAAGCAGAGATATGAGACCTGTTTATGATTTTCTGCTTTATTCTAATGCTTCTGATATGAGACAGAGAGAAAGTAGCTTTCCTTCCCCTGACTGTGTCCTCTTCTTGGAGGCATCTGTAGTTATCGAGGCGATAAAAAGAAAAACCTGCTTGTGCATTTTACCTCTGATTAAATTAGGCATTGCCTGGTAAGTTCACCTCGGTATCAGTCATGCCTCACTAAAATGGAAATAGGTTTCTTGGAAAAAAATTGGACATTAAAGAATGCCCTTTGTAATAAATGAAATGGGAATTGCAAATATGCACAGTCATGAAATTTAATTGTGCTCTCTGGTGACTGGTTGGTGGGTGCTAAGGAGCAGAAGTGCAGGAGAAATGCTGGGGGCAGAGGTGGTTAAATGTAGCGAGTAACGTACTGCCGGAACAGGCTAATGAAGCCGCTGTTTATGACCCACTGGAATTGTGTCATCTCTTGAATGGCAACAAGATTCCAGTGCACACACAGAAGTACTCACACACACGGCTGCACACACAGACACACATACTCCACAATGTGCTTCTGTCGACCAAATGTGGTGTTGTCTTTAGTAATTTTTATTAATGTTTTTTAGAGGAAAAAGGAGAGAATGTGAACAACCAAATGTGCACTACAATGCAACAATCTGCAGTACAACGGTGTACAACATTAGAGTTTTAATGACTTTATAATGCCAATGAAAGGAATTACAGAAATCAAAGCTATGGGGAAAATTCTATTTAAATACAATGGCACATAAAGACTGTGTTTTTTTGTGTATATAGTCCCTTTAGTGATACACAGGATTTACAGTTGGCTGCTGATAAAGCTAGTTAGAAGCATTTCCTGAGGAGAATGTGTAGGACTGAGTACTGATGTTAATTGGCCTGATTTTCAGTGGGAGTGATCGAGGGATTTAAATGTCCATATTTTCCTCTTCTTCTGTGTTTTATTTGAAGTGTTGATCTGTTTTAAGAACCAAAAACCATCTCACTGTAGTTTTACATCTCCTCTCTCAGGCTTCTCTCTGGAGCCCTAATAACAACAGGTCGGTGAGCCAATCAGAAGAGAGGAGGCTCTGAGCCTCTCCTCTGATTGGCTGACTGTTTTCTGAGTAAGCCGATAACAATAGCAAATTTCAGTGTAAACACTCAGAGAAACCAAATCCTGCAAGGTTGGATGATGGTTCCAGGTGGGCGGGGCTTGGGGCATGGCTGAGAACGGTGACTGCTTTGTTATGACATCACAAAGTTGCAGAAGTCCTGACGGCTGGTTTTAAAGCTCAGTTTCTGAATACAGGATGTGTGCATTTCTCTGTGGACTGAGGCTTTGATACTTTCACAGTATTAATATAGAAGCTAGAGCTGATCTATAATCAATCAACATATGGACATCTGCCTTTATACTATATGGAGCTTTAAACATATCTACACTTGAATATTGTGTATAACTACATGTCATCATCATGAACTTATTCCAATATAGTGCAATACACCCTGATTTATGAATTGAATTTGTACTGTACACAGTGGCTGACACATACAGTAAATACAAAAACACAGACGAGATTGAGTTTTAAGCAATAATTCAAAAAGTGCAAAAAGCCATTCTCTGAAAAAGGAGATTTACATAAAATTATATATTTGACATTTCAATCATCACAGTACAACATTTTATTGAAAACAATATCCAATTAAATAAGCAAATTATGAAATGGAACTGTAATTGTAAATACAGGCCATATTTAAATAAAACTATCTATAATGAGCTATGGCTAAATGAATTAATACTGACCTCCTGTAAATGCTAAACTAAGTCTCAAACCAAATCTGGTTTTATTATTAAACCCAGTTGAAACTGGGATTAGCCCTGCTGTGACTTTACATCAATGCTTGATGGTCGTGCTTCCCTTTATTGTTTGGTAGCGTTGTACAAAGATGTGTGTAACTCTGCTATCATCTGTGTGCTTAAATATATAACTGCGAGAGAAGCGAATCCATCAAAGGTGAGAGAGTGCAACAAAGCAGAGCCTCTCCTGCAAACACACAGTTTGACACACTCTTAAATAAATACAGTGAAAGCAGAAAATATGATAAGAAAATCAGTCACACTAATTAACTGCTAATTCTTTTGAGGACTGTATAGGCTTGATAAAGGACAGCAAAGCTTATTAAAGTACACACAGTGTTGCACATTATGATTCCTTTTCAGTGAAATTTTAATCCGAGTCTTTGAGGTTGATTGCATTGGGTGTGTGGTTGGCAGATCACTTTCTGTGCGTGTGCGTGCGTGTGCGTGTGCGTGCGTGTGCGTGCATGCGTGTGTGCGTGCGTTCAGGGCTAGCAATTAGTGGTGAAAGCAGCAGGGATATGAGGCTGAGCAGTGTTATAGCTGGACTGGTTTTTGTTGCCACCTAGGGCTCAGTCTGAGCTCTTCTCTCCGTGCATCACATGACAGACACCGCTTTGCTCCTGCCCTTTAAAATGGCGACCTCTGCTCGATGAAAAATGTGGCATTTCCTTATCGTATTTGTATATGTTAGTGCCAGAGGGCCTGTCAACCTATGGAAAGCAAGTGGGGAAACAAAAACCCACCCTCCTCCCATCTCTTCCCACTCGGCTCCCCAGAGGAAATTGATGGAGATATCCCACAATGCCAGAGCCCATCGGCTCTTCCAGCACTGTCGGTGGGTGAGCGTCTGTCTCTCCGCTCTCCACAAAGCTAACGTATCTAACAGGGGCCACTGATGCAAAACCCAGCTCCAGCCACAACTTGTGTGCTGCAGAGTGAGAGAACATCAGGAGGCGGAACATCTCAGCATTTTAAACATGCTGCAGATTTTATATCTTCAACAACATACAAAGGTGATATTAGGTTCAGAGTAATTGCTATGGATATGCCACTATTCAAAATCAGGGATTTGTTGTTACTGTCCAGAGGAGAGGAGCGCTCATCATTACCAACCACAACAAAAGGCTTTACCAGCAGCAGGGAGAGCTTTGCTGACCCAGGTTTGGGCTCTCAGGCTACATGTACAGAGATTCAACAGCCCTGTCCTGTTACTGGTGTTAATAACTGCATGTACATATGGCAAGAAAAAAAACTGTCTGTCTGTTTCTGAGGTATAAAAATACATTGAATCAATATTTTTATTCAGAGTTGATATTGTCCTCTAATATGCTGAAACTGAACATTCAGAGATAAGGCAGTAAAGAACAATGTTTAACTAGAAAATTCCAGGGAAATTTTGAGTGGCACAGGGGCTACTGTCGGGATGAGTACATGATTTATTTCCAGTGTTCAAAAGTCACCCTGATCATATTCTGGTTTTGAGAAATGTCTTGATATAAAAGACTCTGATATAAAACAATGTCACATCCCTCCATCATGTATTATGTGGGAAATATCTCATATTCTGTGTTGTTTTTTTAATAAAACAAGAGGCAACATGTCTTCAACTGCCGTTGCCATGGCAATGTGAAAATCTGCCCAGAATTTGGCTTCTACATGGCTTCAAACCGTTACTTCTTTTCAAAAACCGAAAACACCGTGACAGACACTGAAGCCAGAAGTTTTTTAAAGTCTCTATTTTATTCAGATATTCCTTAAAATGAGTGAGTAAGCTCAGTGCGAAGACAGAGTGAGATTCTTTTGATTCTTTATTGCTGCCGGACTCGGCACCCCCGTTTAAATTTTGTGCAGACCCTGCCTGTCAAAGTTACATTTTATGAATCCCAACAACTATGTCTACATTTTGAGAAAGAATTATTTGTCTCCTTTTTACGGTTTGGCCGCGAGCTCGAGTTAAAAATAAAAATAAAGGTTATTTTTTACTGCTTCACGCACTCTAGCCAACTGACGCTGTCACTCTAACTTTGAAGAAAAAGTGATTTGCACTCCTCCTTTGAGTGCTAATAGTTTGAAAAGTTTACATGTTATGTAAAAACAGTTGTTGTGTTTTGGAGAGAGCAGAAATTTTCCTCCGTTTTATAGTTGGAATCACATTTCTACGTGCAGGTATGAGAGAGCTGGGTGACTCAGAAAAAAGGTGAAATTTTGTAGAAAAAAGGTGAAATTTTGTGGGTTTTTAAAAAAAATTCCAATGCATTCCTAATGCATTATTTATTCCCAGTATTTTGGGAATAACTTTGGGAAAAATTGGAATTTTAACACCAAAAGTCATAGCACCTCTTTCGGGATCAAGACGCACGTTTTGATGTATATATTACCGGGGTTTTCTCAAAGCTGCGGGACGAGTTACATGCCAAAATTTGGTGGAAGAATAATAATAAGTCTGAGGAATATTAATAGATGGCACTCCTCTACAGCTATTCTAGCTGTAGAGGAGTGCCTCGGAGCTGAGCACTCGTGGCACTAATAAAAATGCAAATACAATATTTGTCTATAATTAAGTATCACCATAAATACAAAATGTTATTTTAGGTTAATGTATTAATAATTTTATGTATTAGACAGACAACAATTTGAATATAGCAGTTTATATATATATATATATATATATATATATATATATAGCATTTTTTTGCAAGAATGATTTGAAGTCGAAGAAAGTAACTTGACACACGGACACACATACATTTTCATAAAATTACATAAAAACCAACAACATACACATTTTTTTTTTTAAGGTAAACACAAGAATCTTGTGCTACAGAAAATGAACCAGACTCAGTGAATAGCTCCCTAAGCTTAACATGTCCTATGATAACTATTAATTTAGCTATACAGACTAATGAGCAGTGATAACTAACATGTCTTTGGGGTCATCAGGTGGGAACCTCCTTTCACCAGTGTTTCGTCTAGTTGGTCCCACGACACCTCCAGGAGGCTAGACAGTGATCACTTGCGTCCCAGAGTCACTCCCCTAATGCCAGCCATCACTGCTCCTCACACCACCATTTTCTTTATCTTGCCTATGCTACCACAAACAACACCATCATCAACTCTGACAAAACACACTAGCAGATTCAGCAAACAAAAACTCCCCTAAACAGTTCTGTTCTGCTGTGTAGGACTAGATTTTTTTTTGGAAAGTGGCGGCCATTTTGAATGAGGGAGGTAGAGTCAGGGAGCGATGCCTTGTTGAGCTAAACTCTCCCCCGCCGGATTAGGCTGTGCTCTACTTCCCCCTACTCCCCCACTCTCCAAGACAATACAACTCACCTAAAACAAACAAATTCACCTAAACAGTCAAAGACACACTACAAACCAATTCAAAGCGATACAAACAAACAATACAGGCCAACTCACCTGAACTAACCGCATGGTCTCAAAGAGGCTCACACAGGCCACAACCCCCACTTAAAAACACTTCCTCTTCCTGGATTTCTTCCTTGCTTCTCCTAAGAGTCTGTCTATCCTAAGTGCTCCCCCTGCTGGGCCATAAATAACATGTAAACATAAAAAAGTCAAATCTAAAATAATCAGATCTAATATATGATGTGTCGCATCAACAGTTCACATAACTGAACATGTTGCTTTACAAAACTCACTCAAATACTCATCACATAGAAACATGTGTTTTAATATTAACATTCATTTTCACAGTCCATGTATGAGGCTGTTTCCCTGAGCAATCAGTTCTATTCAATCATGCTTTGTGTCTCATATCCAACGTCAGTGATGTAATACTGGTAATTAGAACATTAGTCTTGGTTGTGGTTGTGATATACCCCAGTACTGGTCTAGTATTATTGTTGCTGTATTTGTTGTCCAGGTGGAGGACGCTCATCAAGCTGCTTATGAGTCAGAATATTACAATTCAAACCTATCTGAAAGTAAACCTCGGAATCTGGATAGTGAATTAAGAGAAACACAGACTTTATTTTGTATCCACAAACAGTTCCTGTACTGTGTCCATCAGAAACAGCCAGGAGTGAAAACAGAGGGCAGATATTCAATGCAGAAAGTGACAAGTTTATTTATTTCTATTTTAACTTTATCCACAATTATAGACATGAAGAAGCATCAAGAGGTTTATACTGGCATGTCATAGTGATGTCATAACTATGTTGTCACAGCAGTTAATGCAAAGTGTTACTGTAGGGTTCAGGCTCTCAGCTCTCATCAACCGGGTTTGCAGCTGCAGTAGAAAGTAGTGGTACAGACTGGAGAGACGTGTGGAGACCAAACCAGAACTAAGAAGAGAGTGAATATTGGACTTACCTTCATCAAGTGGACGATAACAACTACTAAGTGAATACTAATGCGGCTGTGTGTCTGTTGGATGTGTAAACAGGAAGTTGTTTACTAGCACACTTATCACACCAAGTCTTAAAGTCCACAATGTGTCACAATAAGTGGAGTTTACACCTTATTCCAATGTCCGCAACTAGGGATAGACAATTAATCGAAATATTATCCAAATTGCAATATGACCAAGTGCAATATCGAAATCACAATAGCAGCAACTCTTTTGATAAAGGTAAAATGTGTCACAACATAAGGAAGCATTGTGGTGCTACAGAGACAGAGAGCCTACAAATCATATTCTCCAGACATAAAGGAACATCAGTATTTGGTACAGACCCAACAAAAATCACATCATCATCATTTTTATATTTTTTTCAATGGAAATCAAATATAACAATGACCAGTCCAACTGAACTCATGATCCATCACAGTTGCAATATCTGTAAAAATAATCACAATATGATTTATGTTGCACATCGTTCAGTCTTACCCCCACCTGACCAAGCCGTGGCTGGATGCAGACATTCTCAAAAAAGTTTGGCTCAGCTATTAATTGCAGTACAGTGGATTTCAGTACAGCTGAATAATGATGTGGCACATGAATTATAACGTTCTCTCACAGCAAATACACCCCTCCCTCAAATAACTCGTCAGATACTCCCCAGGGGATATGTGCATTTCGAATATGATTAACAGCATGTCGTCTCCATCTGTCTGACAATTCAAATTGCATGCTGCACAGGCCATATCTGTAGACTCACTCCATAAGCCTGACTGTAAGAGCAGATAGATGAGGAGTGGGCTCTAACAGGAGGCAATCTTCAGATGTAGTATCACTTCCAGTATGATATTTCATTGGAGTTCAAAGACACGAAAACAGTTGAGGATGGGGCCGTGTCTGTCTCACTGCTGGCCTCATACCCAGACTGAAGGAGTCAGAAGGCGGCAGGATAATACCAGCGACAGTGAAGCTGTGGAGCACTTAGACCCGTCTGCTTTCCCTCAGGCAGAGACAAGACTGACACATGGCCGAGGGGTTGGAGCGAGGACGATAAAGAGCATATGAGAAATCCTGAGGAGGCCCTGAGAGGCCAGGAGGACTGGTTGTCACCCCTCTCCCCAGGGACGTGCACTAAATCAGTTGAGGAGGCTTGGGAGGCACATCTCTGGCTTTATGAGATAGTTAGCATGCGCTGGCCCCTCCTCCCCTCTTGTTTCCCATTTAAGAGCTGACTGGCCCTCTGATAACGGATGGTGCCACAGGTAATTGGAAAATTGGCAGGCCTGTCAGGGAGATTTGGTGGATGGCACAAGTGTATACGATGGCAGAGTTCATGAGGTGTCACCCCACAGCTAGATTTATATCAGCCCTATAGACCATCACCAGTAAGTATCCAGAGTTCAGGAAAAAGTAGCACAATTTTCTCCAGGGGAGACTGCATATCAAGAGTGCTCCAGAAGCTCCGACAAGGTTCCTGTTAGTAAAGAGATGATATATGGTCTGTCCTTTGCATTACCCCTAACCTTAATTCATGGTTTCTACACACGCCTTAACAACTGCTGCAAATAGCTCTGACACCCTCCACTCTGAATTATTTACAGTAAACTCCAGGAAATACAGTTCAACTCATCTTCATCCCAGCCTACCTGACATTTACATTTCAGTGGTTTACATGACAGATACATTGACAGGGTGAATGTGTGGCTGATGTTTAAGTTTCTCTTCTGACACTGATTAAACCCCCATCATTTAGAGTTTTTTTTCATGACAAAAATCCTGTCATGGCCTTAAAATGTGTTGGATGTGACTCTTATGACAAGCCGTTTTAACATTTAATGACAAGTCTGGATATTCATTACAATATCCGTAATTCAATTATTCCTAGTCAAAATGAACATTTCAGATATCCACAATGACATTCTTCCTATCCCAATCCCATTCATGTGTATGGGTTTTTTATATTACAGATATCTTTAATCCAATTGTAGATAGCCACAATGTCAAATGTGGATATCTGCACCTAAATTGTGATTATCCATAATTCCAGTTTGAGATAGCTACAATTTAATTCTGACTAGTCATAATTCCAGTTCAAGATATCTTCAGCTCCTGTCAATTAAAGATATCTATATTGTCCTTTTTAGTTATCTTAAATTATGTTTTAACTAGTCAAAACAATGTTATAGATATCTTGAACTGAATTGTGACTAATCAGATTTAAATTGTAGATATCTTAAACTGGAATTATGGATAGTCATAATTTTGATTGTAGATATCTATTATCAAGTTAGATAGATAGAGATATCTCAAATTGGAGATATCTTTAACTTTCATTCTGCCTAGTCAAAATGTAATTAAATTATGCTACACAACAGCAGGTGGTAAGTAATTCAGGCAAATGTATTGCAACTGGAAACCCACTCTGAAAACAATGAAGAAGCAAATTGTAAAGGGTTGCCTGCAAGTCATTGTATCAGGATGTTAACTACACCAGGCTTCTCCTCTGCCCACCCCCACCCCGTCCCCACACATTGACAGGATTGGCTCCTTAGGTTTGTGACGTATGAAACCCTGGCTGTCTGAATCTGTGTTTAGGAGACTGTCATTGGCTCACTGCAGTTCAAGGTGGAAACACTCAGTCACGGTGTTGATGATTATTTCACTCATACATCTTGTATTATATAAAAACATCATATGGATGTTAACAAGGATAAACACTTGATTCTCATTGCAGAAGGTGTTTAAAATGTGATTTGGTAACACTTGCCACCAGGCTCAGTGTATCTATGTGAATCACATACAGTATACCTTCATTATGTATTATGAAGAGTATGTAATGCACCAGAAAAGGCATGTCTTTGTTATGACTGATCTACTAAAATCCAGTATCAGTGCTGGGAGGTTTTAAGGACCTGATGCCTTGTGTAGAGTGTGGTTCTGACAACCAGTACATCTGCATATGGCTAAAACCAAGATATCAGAGCAGGCAGTGAGCTGCGTCTCTAGAGGTTTCACTGTCTACAAGACAGCATACGAAAGAAAGAAACATATTCGAGCAGTAAAATCTGTGTATGTTTAATGGCATTATGAGATTCAGGGGAAGGCAATAAAATGAGTTGTCAGTCTAAGCAGTGCCCATCCTGAAGAGTAAAAGCTGTCAGATAAAAGTCAATAACAGGAAGAGACAAGAGTCTTATTTGCTGTCATATAGGGCAAAGATTTACTGGGTGTTTAAAACAAATAAAAGTATGATCTGCTTAAAACACACTGCCAGTTGGTGCATTGCCTGAACTGAATACTTACTTTTGGAGACTCCATTGCTGATGCATGGAGAGCTAAAATAACAGAGCATGACTTTCTGCATTTCACTTCAGCTTCGTGTTGGTGGATTCGATGGTAAGAATCACATTTAATGCTGCATTGTGCCTCTGTCTCTGTACGACTGCTGACGTGGCTGTAGACACTCAGTCTTTGGGTAACAGCTGGAAATGAGTGAGTTATTGTTATAAATCTGCAAGAACATCATTTTCCAGATATAATTACAAAATTTTTAGAGCAAGTAGTCTAATATTAAAGGAGTCTACTGGTGAATTTTCTCATCACAATCTATTGTTGGAAGATTTATTCTGTAGCTCATCTTTTCATAGTCGGGTTTTAGTTAGTAAGCACACGGTCGTTACAGCTGTGAGGGGCGAAGATGACAGACATTATGGTTTAGTAGCTTTTAGATTCCAAGTGTTTTTATAGGCACGGACCAGACAGTGCTGAGATCAGTCTGTCAGGGAGAATTCATGTTATTTATGTATATTTGTGCTTGACAGACAGAGAATTAGAATCTAACTAATATGTGCTCTGAGCTCGCTTGAGGAATGTGGATTCAGGAGGTGTTGTGGGCTGCACATCCCAACTTAGTAATCACACACTTTGTTGTGTAGATGTGTTTATTATCCTCTAGATGGGGGATAATAGTATTTGTCAGAGTCGTTTAATCACTGCTGTAGCTCTCATCACTGTCACTTTCACTTTGTCTGCTTTACTAACTGAGCCGGCTCCTGGCTGGTCCCACCACCGTTCCTGTTCTGAGTGTGTCACTTTGATTTTCATACATTTGGAAGCTGTTTTGTTATTTATTTAAAAAAAGAAAAGTTAATGCTCTTTTCTTTGCGGTCAATACAGCAGTTGATTATTTTGTCTTTAACACAGTGGATCCAAAAAGCCTGATTTAGATGTTAGTGACTTAGATACTGTGATCCATCAGTTTGAAGTCTTACTGACTAAATCAATAGTACATAAAACACAAAGTAAGTAAAGAAACAACATAGTACAAAGTGATTTCTAATGGCAACTGGTAAAACTTACAACACCAATAAATGGAGGCATTTATATAGAGTTTTTATAGTCGTTTTGACCACTCAATGCACTTTACAATACTCATCCATTCACTCACACATACAAATACACTCAAACATGTGGACTGGATGAGTAAGGGATCCTCTGATTAGTGGACGACCCGCTCTGCCTCCTGAGCCACAGCCACCACTCTAAACCTGCTTCCCCTTTTCCTCCTCTTCCTCCTGTGTCTCTCTTCACAGCCTTCATAAACTACACTCAAACCCTTAACACACATACAGTACATACCTGCCCATTTCCATGATCTACACCTGTAGTACACTGGCCTGTAATTGTCACACACCGCTACTGTGTGTGTGTGTGTCTACAGCTGAGCCCTGAGAGCTGACGTCCTGCTAACTGGCCAATAGCATGTGTAACCTCAGGGGTTTTATCACAGAATAAATCTTTAACTGAATTTTCTGAAAGCTGATCCATGACTCTCTGGTTTGTCATTTTGTCATTTTAGCTATGACAAAATGACAAAAAGTTTCTTAGTATAGAATATTTGAACATCTCACCATTTTAGGTGAGATGTTCAAATATTCCTCTCCCACACAGTTGAAGATATATTAGAAATTTAGAGAGAGAAAACCTCAGAAACATGTTTCAGCTTTTCAGAAGGGTTCAGGCTGATGAAAGAAACCTTCAAAGATACAGATGCTAGCGGAACAAAAGCTAATTAGGAGATTATGTGGCAGTTCTCTGTTAGCCAGTTAACCTATAATAGTTAAATAGCCAAAATGAATTTTATTGAAAATGAATGGCTCTACATTAAACAACTGGTTCTTTTGCAGCTTTGCAATCTGAAGCATGTGCTCAAGAGCGGCCATCATTCTCTCTTTCTCTCTTCTTCTCTTGGAGACAACTGCCGATAGATCCTAACTCCAAGAAAACTGATTGAAACTGATTAAAACGGATGTATTAAACAAAGCTTTCAGTTACCCCTTAACAGCAGCTGACAAAAAAATGCCCACTTAAGGTCCACACTTTTTCCTTGTCCTGGAGCTTTTAACCATTTCACATTCTCATTAGCTGATTGAGTTTGCTTAGTTGTCCAAGGACTGTAGATGTTCATACTTTCAGCACTGCTTATCCATGTTGGCCTGACAGTTCAAGTAAAATTAAGTGAATGCATGAGCTGTAAAGCCATTTTGTCAGTGAAGTTTATTCTGGAAAAAAATACGGTGGCCAAGATGGATCAACACAATGCAAAAGTCACAAAAACAAATGTATAAAAGCTGCATTTGTGTTGTGGCTTTTGCATTGTTTTGACCCATTTGGGCCACCACAGAAAAGCTCTGAATAGTTCTAATTCAGTTTCACCGAGTCTTAAAGAAAATCAGTATGAACTTATCAAGATCAGGCAAAGATGTGGGTTTTGTCTGCCCGAGCCATAAATCCAAGACACTGCACACATCTATACATTCATTTGTGTACATGCAGGTAGTGGTACAGTCACACTGCAGGGTAAGTTGAACAGAGAGTGGTACATGACTAATAAACATACCAACCTGCATCTGGTAGAGACAGGCCATGACTTCAACTAGCTGCCACCATAGACAGATGTAGCCTCTGTGACGAAGTTTTGACGCACAGAGTGACCAAAAATGAAATGTGAAAGAGGAGGAGCGTGTGTGAAGCCAAGACTTCAGTTCATGCCAGTTTGTGGCAGGTATACGCTCATCCACCTGTGATTCAAAGAGGCTACGCTCTCAATTATACATATAGTCCTCAATAAGAACAGTTGAGTTATATAAACAGTTGTCATGAAGGAGGAATATTAGCTGGTGGTCATTAGAGGAACTGCATTTTTTTCTGAGGTTGCAACTTGCCTGCCACTCACTGGTGATACAGAGCCACCCTCTGCATTAATAATCCTAATGTGTTTCAGTGTGATATAACAGTATAGCAGTGAAACAGTGTGATGTGTCCTGTGTTTGCAGGAGGAAGAGGAGGAGCAGCTGGAGGAAGATGACTCTGTTAAAGAGGAAACAGCAGAGCAGGAGATTCCAAACTGAACACCACAAGAGGACATGGACACACCACTGCCCTGTGGCATCACCTTCAGTCTATAGCACATGTAACTTTCTACTAGCCTCCCAAAGTTTGTAGACAGCCAGCAGTTAGTTTCCACTCCAGATAGTTTAGCAAACAGAGGTGTATTTTAGAAAACTTAAATGGTGATATCTTTGGACTCGAGGTAGAGTTTGTACTTTTTATGGACGTGGCTGAACAGATGGACAGATTTCAGACATCTTCATGGAGCAGCACATTAAAGCATCCAGTCGTAGGTGCACACACACACCTCTGTGCTTCTTCTGCAGCTCAGATATGTGCCTGACTGTTACCGCCCAGCCACCCAACGTATTAAGGGACACTTTCCATGCAATCTATTTTCATACACTAATGATCATCAGACATTGTGTTCACATGGAGCATCCTCAGTCTCCTGTTCAGTAGAGCACAGCTGAGCCCATGGAGCACATTCACTCTGGTCTGACGACAGCAGTGATGTGCTTTCCACCGTCTTCAAACACTTTTCACGTGACATTTGACTGGAGGATTTTATTTTTATATTTTATGCATATCTTCTTACTTCCCTCATTTTAAATATCTACTTATTTTGTCACTACATCAGTGAAGTATTGAGTTTTGTTTTGATGTTCAAAAACTTTTTTATCTTTGATTTTCAGTATCTTTAAGTGCTACATACAAATATACCACCATTGGATTTGTAATAAAATCTTCCATGTTTAGGAAATGTGTCTACTCAGAGATTGTATTAACACACTTTGTAAAGTAGAATTAGTTTAGGGCTTTTTTTCTTAGTCAGATGGTAGTTTGACCTGCTGGTAGTCTGTGGTCCATGGTCTCGAGGCTCCCTGTGAATCATCCCTCACTTGTCAGCAAAGTTTAACAACTGTAAATTAACCAAAGCCACAAAGAAAGAGTATAAGTGTTCATAGCTTCAGTGTCTCAAATGTACTACTACTACTACATGTAATTTGATGCTAAATACAATGGATTTACCTCCAATCAGAAGAAATGTAAAGTTGATTTGACTTTTAGTTTATATGTCACAGAGTTTTGTTTACATGCTAAAGTATCATCCGACTTGACCAGAGACTACTGTCAGGCCAAAGCACCGTCAGACTGTCACAGTAAATCTGGAATTATCCCTTAAAGTGCCAATAAATCTGAACTGCAAAAAAGTTTTTCATCTCTTTGACTGATGCTCAGTGCACATTAAATGTTTGAATTCTGTAAGTGTGGTTCTTGTCTGACTGTAGTGAAAAAATATTGGTGGGTACGACCTGTAATATAAATTTAATTCAAGACACAAAAACACTTTAGGAGCACGATTCAGAAAATCGATTCTCAATTCAGAAACGATTGTAATAGATCATATGGTGTATGACATTATACATTTCATATGTGATGGTCAGCGGTGTGGTGTTGCAGCTCAAAAGTTGCAGCTCGTTGTGAAAGTGATGTAACCACTTTTTCTACAGTGACAAGTTCACATAGATCAGTCAACTTTGATCACATGATCAAATGTTAGAGTGACTTTATGAACAGTTTCATCATGTTGAGAATATGAGGCAGCATCAGACAAACATCCAGCTCAGTAATATATGACCATACTATGGATGTAGCAGCTTGTAATTAGCGTAGCATTAAGCAGCAGGTGAATGAACACAAGTAGTTTGTATTTTGAATGATTTCATTTCCTGACTTTAATAATGATAATAATAATAGCTTGGATTTTTATAGCACCTTTCAAGGTACCCAAGGCCACTTTACAGGGAAAGAAACACAAAATAAATAAAAAACAAATAAATTAATGTCCAGAGATGAGGCTGTGCGGCTTCCAGGAGAGCGTTCCAGAGGGAGGGGGCTGCCACACTGAATGCTCTGTCACCGAAAGATCGCAGGCTGGTGTAGGGGGTGGAGAGCAGACTAGTGTCGGAGGACCATAGGTTCCGGTACGGGGTATATGGGTGGAGGAGGTCAGACAGGTACTGGGATGCGAGATCATGGAAGGATTTGTAGGTGAGGGAGAGGACTTTGTACTGGATGCAGGCTTTGACCGGAAGCCAAAGCCAAAGATAATGCTGGTCTCGTGGCATGGAGAACGGGGTTGACAGTGTAGAATCCACAACTGGGTGGTGGAGCTGAAGGATCACTTGCTAACAGGGCTATGCTAGCAGCTGTTCAGCAAGGCTGACATCTGACTGGCAGCAAACAGCTAACAGCAGATCGGCCAAGAAGGTAATTACACGGGGCCAGATGTGCACAATCTACAAACTGTTTGCAGCACCAGACTGGGAAGTGTAGAGACAGGATGGCTAGTTCCAACATTCAGTGAAAAAGGAACAGATTAGCACAACAAACAAGGTTTTGCCACAGAATGAGAAGCAGTGACATACACACCAGCGTCCTCTCACATCTGGCAGAACAATAACTTGTCATCGCTACACTGTACACTGTACAATGCCCTTGACTTTTGCCAAGCAAATAATGCCACATTGAAAACATCCAAACACTATCCATTCAGAGGAGAAGCTGCAGTGTAGGCAGAGGTCAAGTTAAGATAAGAGGCTAGGTTATGAAAACATAGCTAAACAAGCTTTTATTTCCAGCAGCACAAGCTGTCCAAGTGTAACAAGGCATGGCAAATTCATCTGTATAGCACATTATCGTACACAGAGGTTATTCAATGTGCTTAACAGAAATAAAAGAAGCATCAAAATAGAAGTAAAAAGCACAATAAGAAAAGAGTATAAAAACAGTATAACAAACACATTATAAAATAGGTAAAGTGCAAGATTAAAATTTAGATGAAGGCAGAGGAAAATAGAGCAGTTTTTAGCTTCTTATTAAGGCCAGTTACAGTTTGGGCAGATTTGATCTTCAGTGGGAGCTGGTTCCAGCATGGGCAGCATAATGTCTGAAAGCCATTTTACCGTGTTTAGTCTTTAAGCACACCGGCTCCTGCAGATCTTAGAGACCTATTTGGCTCATATACATGGAACATTTCAGAAATATATTTAGGGCCCAGACCATTTAGTGACTTATAGACAATAAGTAAAACTTTGAAGCCGACTGTCTATCTGAGTGGAAGTCAGTGCAATGACCTGTGAACTGGAGTGATATGCTCTCTTTTCTTAGTAAGAACCAGAGCAGCAGCATCTGAATCTGAAAGTTGTAGCTGTATAATGGTCTTATTTGGTGAACCAGTGAGGAGAGGGTTGCAATAATCAACTCTGGAAGATATAAAGGCATGAATGAGTTTCTCTAAGCCTTGATTAGAGACAAAGTCTCTGACCCTAACTGTTTCTGAGGTGGCAAAATGCAGATTTTGTTATAGCTTTGATGTGGTCACTAAAACTAAGATCGCAATGCATGATAACACCCAGGTTTTTAACATGGGTGGAAGTCTTTAGTGCTCTAGACTCCAGGTAGGCACTAAGTTGCAACTTTCCTTCTTTGTTCCCAGATAGAACTATCTCAGTCTGGTCTTTATTTAATTGGAGGAACTTTTGTTACATCCAGCCATTCACTTTTTCAAGGCACAGACACAGAGAGTCAATGGGACTTAAATCATGAGGTGAAAGAGCTAAATAAATCTGTGAGTCATCTGCATAGCTGTGATAAGCCTCCCTGTGCTCTTGGAAGATATGGCCAATAGGGAGCATATAAATTTTGAACAAAAGGGGCCCAAGGATGGATCCTTGTGGGACTCTGTATGGCATGGTAGTTTTCACTGATTCATGAGTACCAATAGAGACAAAACAATCCCTACCCTCTAAGTATGTCCTGAACCATGTGAGAGCTGTTGCTGAGAGAACAACCCAGTTCTCTAATTTGTCTAGCAGCATTTTATGATCAACAGTATCAAATGCTCCACTAAGATCTAGCAGTAATTTTACCTGAGTCTGTGTTTACGTGAATATCATTTTAGTACCTTAAGGAGGGCAGTTTCAGTACTGTGATGTTGACAAAACCTGACTGGAAGCCATTTATGTTCAATTGGTTGATTTGGTTATAAACTACTTTCTCCATGACCTTGCCTATGAATGGGAGGTTTGAGATGGGCCTATAATTACTATTGCATAGGCGTCCAGGTTTGTCTTTTTTAGGAGAACTGCAGTCCTTAGTGATGCTGGAAAAGTGCCTGAAAGAAGGAAGCCATTCACAATCTGCCAAAGTTCGGATTTTAAACAGCTAAAATCAGTTTTACAAAAACTTGTGGCTAGAGTATCATGTTAGCAAGGAAAAGGCCTCAGATGTAGCACTATTTCTTCAAGAGTATTACCACCAATAGCAGTAAATTCTGACATAGGGACTGTATTTTTTCTGAGTGTTGGTATAGGTGTTGTCAAGGTATTGCTCAGCTGGATAGAGCTAATACTTGATCTAATGTTTTGGATGTTTTGGTGGAAAAAAGAAGCAAACTCATTACACTTTTTAGCTGATAAAAACTCTTGAGATAACTGTGTTGGGGGATTTCTTAATGATATAATGTGTAAGATCTGGCCAGATCTGGCCTGAATTTTAGTTTAAAATGTTCATCAATCATATCAACATATCAATAGTATGTGAAGGAGCTACAGTGATGATGTCATGACCAAGACCTCCATCTATTTTATTTCAGAGATATCTACTGAAATGTACATGCTAACCAACTAGCTGCATCCTGGGCCGTGTTGTAATACCACTTTATGACACTAGATGCTGTGTGAGTCAGTGTAGCGTCTAGTCTGCCCTCAGTCCCATGAAGAAGAAAAGCTTCCTCCAGAGCTTGAATTTACTCAACAGCTCCCGATTAAAAACCTCCCGACTAGCGTCACAGAAACGCACAGATGTCTGAAATGCCTAGAAAGTGATCCTTATCTCCATCCCGAAGGACCAACAAGAAACCACGTTCAACAGCGAAGAAAAGAAGAAAACACAAGTAAATCCTGATATGTTTTTCCACCACCTGAGACAGCTCCAGGCGAGGAAAGAAATGCAGTTTGATGCTGAGCTCGCAACTTTTCTGTTAGACTGGTGAGTAAAATCTAATGTTGGTTTACAGCTGAAGGTATGGATTTCTGCAAGAAAGTATCTTTTTTGACATATTTTTAAAATCTAATGTCAGTTACTGTTACAGGTCTATTATACACTGGTAACACATTTTGTACCCTCTGGGGTTCCTCGCGTCCAAAAAAGGACACACAAAGAAAATGCTATAAAATCATCATATATCATTTTTTTGCATACATCTCTTAAACCACTTCAGTTCTGCTCAAACCTACCCAATGTTTATTAGTTTTCAGGATTTTAACCCTTTAAATGCCAGTTTGAAGACATGTTGCCTCTTGTTTTATTAAAAAAAACAACACAGAATATGAGATATTTCCCACATAATACATGATGGAGGGATGTGACATTGTTTTATATCAGAGTCTTTTATATCAAGACATTTCTCAAAACCAGAATATGATCAGGGTGACTTTTGAACACTGGAAATAAATCATGTACTCATCCCGGCAGTAGCCCCCGTGGCACTCAAAATTTCCCTGGAATTTTCTAGTTTATAATAATATCTTATTGACTGTTGCAGTATTTTACCTTTTTATTGTTATTTCCTATAAATATGTTTATTGTATACGGCATTATACAGCAAGCAAAATATCTTGTAAGTAAAAACCTACCTAATGGCAATAAACCTTATTTTCTGAATCTGCCTTTGTGATGATGTCATCATCCCTTCGTCATGCTGCTGTAGCCTGACACCCATGTGTCATGCAGTATACCCTGGCCTTCATATTTATATAGGTAAATAAAAACATACTGTTTGTACTACAAGTACTCATAATTTGTTTTAGTGCTATCAACAATTTTAACTATCAACAATCAATCCACATATAAATAAGAAATTATACGGAACTTTGGGAAAACAATAACATGATTAATTGGGCAGGAACTAAGAGGAAAAATGCTGCCCCCTGTGGAGGTGGAGCAAGTGGCACGATATTACACATTATACCTTTAATCTATCCACAGTGGGGAATAGAGCACAAGTGTTGTTAATATTCCCATTAATGATGTTAGAGAAGTAATATTGTCTAACCCTGCATAACTCCAAGTTATAGATACGGAGATTCTCTTTAAAAATGGCATATTTGAAGCTTAGTTTTCCTCCATTTACGTTCAGGCTTCCTGCATTCTCTCTTTTGGTTTGCTACTGTAGTGACATTCTTTATTGTGCTTTATGTTCTCAGGTCATTTTAACCTTGACCAAGGACCTTGAGATAAATTGACTAAGATGGTCGTCCACAGACTCTGCTGTTATACTTGGTGTCATGGACATTGCTTCCTTAAACAGATTGCTGGTATTCTCATTAATGTACCTCTTATAGACAGTTTTAGATCTGGTTTGGGTGGTTGGAGTGACCGGCCCATCAAGGAAAGCACAGAAATGATCAGAAAGATCCAAGTCAATAACAGTAACAGTAGGAATACTGAGACCCTTGCTGATAACCAAGTCCAGTGTATGACCTCGAACATGCTGTACCACATCAAATGTATCAAACAACGCAATAAGTGCTGTCATCAGCATTGTAAATGTGAATATTAAAATAACCAGTTAAAAGAGTTAAAATCTGTTGAAATGATTGATGTCATTTCAGAAAATTCATCAATAAAGTTTGGGTCATATTTCAGGGGTCTGTAGATAACAGGTAGTAAAATGATTAGAGAGCTCTTCATCACAGTACAAACATATTGGAAGGAGTTATACTCCCCAAGAGTATTCATTCAAATGCATGTTTATATAGAGCAGCTACACCGCCACCTCCCCTGCCAAGTCAGGAAACATTGAAAGTTGGGGGGCTGACTCAAGGAGAACTGCTGTACTGCAGCTGTTCTCCAACCATGATTCAGTTAAAAACATCAAATCTAACTGATATGTAGAAATAAGATCATTAACTATTAACTATACTGGGCTTTGTTGGCAAGTGATCGAATGTTAAAAACAGCTAACTTTAAAATATAGGACGGGCTTGGAACATTCTGAGGTTTATCTGTCCTGTTGGTGAAGCTGGAGCAGGTGAAGGTGGACAGGGTGTTCACAAGGGAATTTGAGGAGAGAAAAAGGGGAGTAGTGGGAGGGGTGAGTCGGATCTGAGCAGTGTCCAGCTTTTTCATCTGGTCAGTGAACTCCAAGAGGGGGGAGGAGGGGGATAGGGTACCTGGAGAGGAGGGTGATTCCTCACAGGCGGTTGATGGTAAGTGGGGTGTAGCATCCTGTTACTCTTTGCTCTGACGTCCATCATCATTAAGGCTGACTTCAGGCAGGGGCAGAGGTGGCTGTCCTTCAGCGTTTCTTCCATGTTCTGTTGTGTTTTCCTCTTGTTTTGATACCTCTTGTCTCTTGTCCTTGACAGAAGGAACTGATGGGTGATGCAGGAGGAAAAATAGGTTGTAGATGAATAGTTTTATTCCTGACGTGTTGAAACAAAGTCCATCTGCCTGAAAAAGATATCTTCAATCCCAGAAAAATGTAAATTCTCAACAAAGTGCAGTGAATGGACAGTATATGCAGCTGAGAGCCATGTGTTCACTGCCAACAATCTGCTGAATCTCGCAGCTCCTCCTCTGTTCAATGGATCTGTGAAGTCTCGTTTCAGTATTTCAGACTGCTGCTTCACAACATCATTGGTCTCTATGTGCAGTATGATGTTTTTCACAGTTGGATGTGCAGCTACAATATGCAGGATTTTTTCTGGCATGTCAGAGACCTCACCCTTAGGAAAACAGAGTATTTTGGTGTTTTTGCTGCACATGGTTCTCACATCTTTTACAGCAAAGTCATCTACATTCGTAGTTTGAGGCCAAGTCGTTAGCTTAGCCTTTTGCTCCCTGACTTACTCTCAGTCCTTACCCTTCTCTCTGAGGATGAGAGGTTATCCAGGTCATCAGATGGAGATCCAGGGTCCTGCAGTAATGGAGCAAATCTGTTCTCAAGTTGCACAATCAGCTTTTCTGGAGGTTTGTGGATAGTTCTCTCTTTCGCAGCTGTCCACAGCTAACAGACTGACTCTGTCATCTTCCTGTGTAAATGCATCACGGATAAAGAAACTGTCAGAAGAGTGAATGATGAATGAAAGGATGTTTTCTTTCTGTCTTTTCATCTTTACTAATGAACCATTTAATTCACTGAGCAGCTCAGAAGCTTCCAGCAGCTGCCGGCATCTTTTAAGGTGGAATGTTTTATGCGTGTTACCCGATGCATGATTGATGTTTGGAAATCAATCAATACACCTTAAATGTCAAGATAACAACTTTGACCATCTCATTCGTGTTTATTAGCTCTCTACATGACAGACTCTTTAGTGATGATCAGATCTTATATATAAAGCGGCAGATAACATGGGTCTGATTGAGCTGCTTCTTCCCCTAGGGGTTATAAAATCTGAAATGTGTCCAAACTGCCTACACTGAAGATGGAGCAGGTTGAATTATTTTTCCTTTATGTTTTCCATTGCTCACACTGCACCTTGTTCTAAGGAGGAGTATCTGGGCAGAAACTGACACTGTGCCATCTATAGGAATGGTAAGCTAAACTCATATCAGGATAAAATGTAAAGCCTGAAAAATATTAATCTATTTTTTGGATCATATAAATCGGTCTTGAATCTGTAGAGATAAATTGCAAAGCTGCAAAGGAAGGCACAATGAAAATAAAATAAAATAAAATATGCTATTTTCTGTTTAAAAATTATTTCTTGCAATATAAACAGCTCCATGAAAAAATATCTGAAGTCAGACAACACTGATAATGTGGCATGAGATTATTCAGTGTTACAGTGTTTCACAGTGCAGAGGGGTTTCCCTCTTCAGGCTGAGGATTAAACACTTCCAATCTTCATTCACACAGACCACACAGCACTGCACAGGTCCATGCTGAGCAGGGAGGAAGAATGTGTGTGTGTGTGTGTGTGTGTGTGTGTGTGTGCGTGCGTGTCAGTGGGCTCCTGCATATCTTTACACCCCTTCACACTGTCGTCCTCTCCAGCCTGTTTCTCAGAGCTTCATATTCCATCAGCAGTCAGACCTGGGACGTCAACGCTCTTGCATTCTGACATTAAGGCATCGAGGGGTGTAATTCCAATTTGTTTCAAAGGAACTATTAATTTGCCCATTTCAAGGCCAGACAGGAGGGAAGCCCTGTAAGACTGCTGAACCGTGAAAGACATTATCTGGAGAATTGATGACGGGAGGCGTTGGCGCCTGCAGACATTTGAGCCGGGCTCCCTGCGGTCGAGCTCCCAGCATGCTGTCTGAGAGCGATGTCATTAGGCTTATGATAACAGCGATGGGCACATTGATGATAGAGTGGCCCGCTCTGCCACCCGGTGCCCCGCCAATCTCCCATTTACACCCGCAGCATACTAAACAGCTCCTGATGATGAGAATAATACAAAGAGCAGGAGCGGTGCTTAACAGCCAGCTCTCACAGCAACAAAGGAAACACTGCACACTCTGTTGTGTTTTCACATCCACCATCACAGAACACATGTCTCATGATGCTAATGCTGTCACTGTAGTGCAAATACATCTCATAGCTGTTTTGTATCTAAGCGGCACATTTACACGTCTTCAACAAACTGAAACTGTGATTTGGGTTGTGCATAATACTTATTCCATGTTTATGTCTCATCTCTGTTGTACAGTTTCACAAATACTGTCACATTAATGACTCTCTCATAACCAGGATGATAGTAGTGCAATTCAGAAATTAATTAAATTGACTTAAAATCATTATTGTTGTTAATACATTGTCAGTGTTACTTCATGGTTTCTATTAATAATAGAGAGACATCTTGTAATTGTAATTCGCAGTATATTCACTTGTATCATGTACAGTATATATCATTGTTCTTATTGTATAGCTGTACAAGTCTTAACTGTCAGAAAGAGGATGGTTCTGCCTTATTTAGTCTGTTCCTCATTTCCTCTGTATGTTCCTATTTCAAAGATTTCTCTTCATGATCTTGTCATTGTTCCAGTCAACACAGGAGTGTCCTAGATCCGTACATGTTTATGTTGTGGCCATCATCAATTCAATTTTCTTTTGTTTTTGTTGTTTGTTTTTTTTTCTGTTGTGTTTAGATTTATTGTAATTTCCACACACATGCTTTACACACAGGAAAACAAACTTCTGCTCCTCACGGTGTTAGGGGTAAGAGTGAGCGCTGTTACATTAGTTGATACATCATAAATGTAAATGAGGTCCAGTGGGGAATTTTGGTAAATCAGCCTTTAAACGTCCATATAGTCTAAAGGTAGATGTCCATGTGTTGTTTGATTATAAAGCAGCTCTAGCTTCTATATTAATACTGTGAAAGTATCAAAGCCTCAGTCCACAGAGAAATGCACACAGCCTGTATTCAGAAACTGAGCCTTAAAACCAGCCGTCAGGACTTCAGGAACCCAATGCCCCACCCACCTGGACCCACCATCCAACCTTGCAAGATTTGGTTTTCTCTGAATGTTTACCTGAAATCTGCTATATTTCATTGCCTCACTCAGAAAACAGTCAGCCAATCAGAAGAGAGCCTCAGACCTCGGAGCAGTAGAGATTGGCTCACCGGCCTGTTACTACAGCTGCGGAGAGAAGCCTGAGAGAGGAGATGTAAAACTACATTGAGATGGTTTTTGGTTCTTAGAACCACAAATACATCTCCTTTCTTTTCTTTCTTCTTATCAACACTTCAAATAAAACATAGGAGAAGAGGAAAATATGGAGCTTTACATTTACATGATGGTTGACTGGTTTTATAAAATGTCACAATTGGCCTCAGTGCTAACATCATTTTACTTACTTTTACCAAAATGCTCCTTGGGAGTCAGCACCTGTCACTTCTCTCCTTACTGTAGGGATGGCCATATCTGTCAGTCACTGTGGTCCAGACCAAAAGTGCAGTGCTACCGGAGAGATAGAATATGTATTATATATTACATAATATTCACAGTTCATATAATCCAGTTTACCAGTGGACAATTGTATTGTATGTCCCACTCAGAGGTACCACTGCTGGAAGTTGAAGCACACTTCTATACATTTGTGTTCCTCCAGCACCACCACCCATCCCTCCAAAACAATCAATACATTAGGTTTTTTTGGGGGGAACTTTGAATGAGAGATAACCGGGCAAAACTGATCTGAAACTGATCTGAAAATCTGCCTGCTTAGACTGGGTCAGCACTGACTCAGCAGACGGAGTATAATACCAACAGAAGCAAATAATATTAAATAATAACCAATATTGTTATATAATATTAATAATAAAAGCTTAATAATTATAACCACATTGCCATATCAACAGTAAGTTAGGTTGAAGGATGGGGGTTGTTCTGTGGGGACACAGACAAAGGCAAGATGGCCAATTTGGTTGCTGTGACCACATAGCCTGAATAAAGAAGACTACACAAGTCGGCGGTAAACAAAGAAACTACTCAAAATGGCCACTTAGACCACCTGGTGTGTGGAGGAGGGAAGGTGTGAGTTTCTTTGTTAGCCTAGCTCATGTAATCTAAAGGTACCAGGTTAGAGGGAGGAGGTTAGCTTCATGCAGGTTCTAGAACTGACAGGTCAAGTGAGGTTCCTGGGTTGAGCCCAGGTGTGAACAGTGAGGAACTGTGGGGAAGTGAGTTCTTTTGTGTGTGGAACAAAGAAACATATGGTCTCCACCGCCTTGAATGTACTTGAGTCCCAACACCACAATTTGATTTAAAATGTAGGTTTTATAGTTGGAATATTCAACTTTTTGAATAGAATTGGATTCAGGTTTTTGTCGTTGATGTAGAATTTGTGCCATTTTCATAGAATTTAACATCTGTGTTGTTTCTCTGAAATGCAGATTGCATACCGTGCCTAACACACAGCATCTATAGGTCTTATATATTGTATGCTAAAGATGTGGCTGCACAGATACAGTCAATGATTGAATGTCACAATACCAGAATTTTGGTAGTTTGTACTAATACCATTGAAATTTGTCATCTATGACATGTCTATGATGATCCGTGTCAAATCAAAAATATCTCCATACACCAGTTATGTGTGTGTTTTTTTCATTCTACTTGCTGCTGTCATTCCACATGTTGTTGTTGTTGTTGTTGTTCAGTTGTTTCCTGTGCCTTTCTTCTTCTTCTCCTCCAGTTTGATGTTGGACAAGAATGTTTGAAGGGTTATTATACTGCCCTTGTCAGTCCTGGAAGAATCACATTTCCAGTACCTACAACATCTATGGTTCCCTCAGTGCTGTAGAAAGACAAGAACCATCACATTTTTTAGAATCTTGGCATTGACTTGATCCTGAAGTATCTGTTCTTGTGAAATCACTATTAGCAAGTTGTCTTTGGGCTAAAAAAAACATGGAAGTTTCTGAAATTAAAGCTCCATTAAAGCTGTTCACTCTGTTTTTTTCTCATCATACCAACAACCTATAATTCAGTCTGTTCCGGTATGTAGAGCTGTTGTGACAGATCAAATAAGCAGCAATCAGAGCTTTTATGTAGAAAGCTTCATATGTTTATACATGTATACATGCATGTATTCTGTTGATTTTTCTTTCATTTTAATGGTAGAAAGAGAAGCACATTAGTTTTGTTTAATTTTTTAAGTTATAAATCCATTGCACATTGTGTAAAATAAACTTTCATTTGAACGTGAGTCCCTGTTACTAAAAAGATCAAATCTTCTTATGTTCATGTTTGGTTTGAACATTTGGGTTACAAATGCTGATTTTACTTCAAGTGGGATGTTTGAATAAAAGGTTCAAACCGAAATATTTCTGTTTTTGCCTCTGAAACAACATTTAGAGCTTTATAAATGACCCTGACTGACAGATCTTTGTTTTTCCACTCAGTGTTTGTACTATATGTGGCCCTGTGAGCCAATACAAAAAGGAAAGACATCTGGTAAGAGCCTTGTCCTTGGCACATGTTAAATTTATACCCACATAAAAAGGTAAATACCCTACAAGGCTGCACAGATACAAGCTGCCAATTGTCCTTCCTATTACAGCTTTATGGAAGGTGTAATTCATACAGACATCACCCACCAGTGAGCCTTAACCAAGAATTGTCTCCCCTCTGAAAATTATCTGCCCATATACCTCCAAAATACCTCAACCCTATAGAGGAGTGGATAAGATGATGGAGAATTATATGCTGTTCATGTTATCTGGAGCTGCAAGTGGAGCTTTCTTCTATTACTGATTATCTTCCATTAGGAAAAAACTGTGGTTGGTCTGATTTGTTCAGCCTCATTCCTATTTTCGGTGAAACATGTTTAATCATACCTGTACATTCACTGTCTGAAGGGCACATACCAGCAGTAAACTTTATCTCACACACACACACACACACACACACACACACACACACACACACGCACTCAGTGGTGATGATATTTGAGTGTGTGTTTGTGGTAGGACAAAGGCTCTTGTTTGGGGGTCAGTAAAACAGTTTCCCCCCTTTGTCCTGAAACATCCACCTCAGAGGACACTGAGCACTGCAGACCACCTCCTGCCACTGATGTCACATTTCCCCTCCTGTACGTTGTCTAATGAGCACTGTGCTGTTAATTAGACGTGAATTAGGAGACCTGGTTAAAGGACAACACTCCCAACAGTTGTGTGGATTTACCCGGCTTCACTGCAGTACGAGCAGACAGAGGCGCAGGACCAAGTGGGAAGAATAAAGATGGAGGACTGGTTCTGCTTGTGAACAATATATGGTTCAACCACGGTCACATCACAGTGAAGGAGGAGATCTGTTGTCGGTATATTGAACTGTTGGCAGTTGGTCTTAGACCGTACTATGTACTGAGGGAGTTTTCTCACATCGTCGCCATTGTTGTTTACCTTCATCCACGAGCAGAGCCTGCAGTCGTCATTCATGAGACTGTTGCCAGAGTACAGACCCAGCACCCTGATGCATTTATTGCAATATTGGGGGATTTTAACCATGTCACTCTCACCTCTCACCTGACTGGCTTCACTCAGTATGTTGACTGTCCCACAAGGGAAAATAAGACACTGGATTTGTTGTATGCAAATGTCAAGGAGGCCTACACTGCTTCAGCTCTACCACCACTTGACAGATCAGATCATAATCTGTTTTTTCTACAGCGTTCTTACAAGCCCTGTGTACTGAGGCAGGCTGCAACCACCCGCTCATTCAGGAACTGGACTGGAGGCCAGTGAGTGTCTAAGAGACTGTTTTGAGTTGCGCAGATTGGAATGTACTGTTGGAGTCACAGGAAAATGATAAAAGCAAGGACCCTGACCTTGATAGAATGGTTGAATGTACCACAGACTATATTAACTTCTGTATGGACACTGTGATACCAGCAAGGTCTGTACACTGCTCTTCAAACAACAAACCCTGGATCACCAGTAACATCAAGACCTTCCTCAACCAGAGAAAGGAGGCCTTCAGGGATGGAGACAGGGAGAAGCTCAGGTGTGTGCAACATGAGCTCAGGAGGAGATTAAAGCAGGTGAAGGAGGACTACAAAAAGTAAGTAGAGAGGAAGCTGCAGCACAACAACACCAGAGAGGCGTGGAAGGGGATGAGGATCATCAGAGGCAACATCAGGTGATGTGGACAAGGCCAATGTTCTACAACAGGTGTGACACAGCCTCACCTGTTCTCTCTCCCACTGCTTCAGCTGCAGCTTCTCCTACAGCATCTCCTCCACAACCTGACACTGCAGCTGCAACTCCCTCCACACTGGGGTCAAGCCTCCTGTCCTTTACAGCGGAGGAGGTGAGGGAGGAGCTCAAGAGGCTACGTCCTGGAAAGGCAACAGGCCTGGATGGTGTGTATCTGAGGCTGTTAAAGGACTGTGGAGCCCAGCTGGCTGAGCCTCTCCAGAGGATCTTTAACTTAAGCCTTCAAACAGGGAGGGTCCCAGTTCCGTGGAAAACATCATGTCTTGTTCAGGTACCTAAAGTAGGACGACCGGCTGAGATTAATGACTACAGACCGGTGGCCCTCACATCACATGTCATGAAGACCTGGAGCAGCTGCTTCTCCACCTTCTGAAGCCACAGGTTGAACATGCACTAGACCCCCTACAGTTCGCCTACAAAGAACATGTTGGAGTGGATGATACAATCTTTTACATGCTTCACGTCCTGGATTGTGGATTACCTGACAAGACGACCACAGTAGGTCAGGCTGGGTAACTGTGTCTCAGGGACAGTGATGAGCTGCACTGGGGCTCCACAGGGGACTGTACTGGCTCCGTTCCTGTTCACCCTGTATACGGCTGACTTTAAATACAACTCTGAGTCCTGCCACATTCAGAAATACTCGGATGACACAGCTATTGTGGTGTGTATCATGAACAGGCAGGAAGAAGAATACAGGGATCTGACGATGGCCTTCAGTGAATGGAGCAACAAGAACTGCCTCCTCCTGAACACCTCCAACACCAAGGAGATGGTCTTTCGGAGGTCTAGGCCCTTCAGCCAGTCAACATTAGAGGGAAGGACATTGAGGTGGTGCACACTTATAAATACCTGGGTGTTCACCTGGACAGTAAACTGGACTGGTCCCTGAACACAGATGCCATCTACCTGAAGGAGCAGAGCCGGCTCTTTTTCCTCAGGAGGCTCAGGTCCTTTGACGTCTGCAGTGAAATGCTGCACATGTTTTATCAGTCAGTGGTGGCCAGTGTACTCTTTTATGCTTCAGTCTGCTGGGGGGCAGCATGTCCGACATGAACACAAAGAGACTGGACAAGCTGGTCAAAAGGCTGGGTCTGTGCTTGGCAAGGAGTCTGGACTTCCTTGGAGAGATGCATGCAATGTAAGATGGAGGCCATCTTGGACAATACCAACCATCCTCTCCACAACAATCTGGAAGGAAATTCAGGAATGCATTATTTCATTCAGCACCATTTAGCAACTTATGGTCTTTTGAAAGCTGTTAGCAACACTGGACACAACAGTGAAAATCACTGGCACATTTATGTTGATAAATGTGGATTGTCCCTGTCGAAATAAATAAAATACAAATAAAATACAACACACTTACTTGAGACTTATGATACATTACATTAGACAGCCCATTCTGATTTAGTTGTATTACAGCCATCCTTTTAAAATGAATGTTTTTGCTTTGACAATAAGCACAGTGAATTTGGTACTGGTACTCAATCGTAGCCTTCAGATGGTATATTACAGTATAAACTGTATGTAGGTACATTTGATGGCTCGCCTCTCGACAGGTAAACGCTTTCAGATGTTTTCACATCAGCACATAGATGTGGATTACTGTCTGGTCATTATATTTCCAGAACATTAGTTGTCCTTCAGCAGTGTCTGTTTGAAGACTGTATTACTTCTGTCTCTGCTCTTTGAAAATATAACAGGCTGTAGAAGTTTTCAAGCCACCTTGTGCATCCAAAGGTACACAATTTGCCAGAGTAAACAAGTCAGTGGTTTCAGGGCTTGTTTCAGAGTCACGCTGAGGTTACTCTGTCTCACTTAAGTCTTGTCCTGTCTGAGTTTGTGTGAGCACTCTTATTAAATCGGCGTACTGTTGTAGCGCTCTCCATGACCTGCCAAGGATAAAAAATCTGTTTACTGTAAATTGCACCCCACTCCCTCTAAAATACCATCTGCTGCCCAAACTGCGCTGTGCTCACAACCTCTAAAAATAGACCTCCTGATTGGCTCTTGAGGAGGCGGGGGGTCCACATCAGCCTGAAACCCCAAAACACTTGTTCATGAGTCTGTTTTTGACTGAAGGCTGTTTTCATCTCCTCTAGTTCATCGTTACACACCAGTCAGTTCACCGCGCTGCTTCATGTGTGGTGTGAATGCTGTGTTTGTGTTCAGGTTGGACTGACAGGGGTTTGATTTGACAACTGATTTTTTATTCATATTGAAAATCAAAGTTTTTTTTTTTTTTAATTAATTGGCATTAATGTATTATTAATTATTAAAGTAAGGTTTTTTTTAATAAATTCAACCTCACTCCTTTAAAGATGCATACAATTTCTAAAGGTAATTAATTAAACTGTCCGAGATTGTAAGACAAAAGAAGGAACATTTACATTTTGGTAATATGATCTGTTAAAAACCTTTGTTTGTATTTATTAAACAATACACCTGATTTTCATCTAGATAAAAAAAAGGCAGATTATCAATAACTATAACACACTTTGGGATGTTCCTGGAAGAGTAACAGAATTCTTACCTTTGGAGAGACTAACTTTGAAACTAACCTTTCTGAAAGTGACCGATAATACTCTGAATGCTGGGGTGGAGGGAAGGGATGATCAGTGGGATGTTTGTGGGTTCATCCATTGGTGATTGCTTATTATTATGAAGTAAAAGGAGATTGAAAACATGTTTTTATCAATTTGAATGACATTTGACCCCCAAGGGTGTCACTAAACAAAACCAGATCTCCTTCTTGGTTCTCTCTCTTCTCTTTTTGGCTTGCTCTGGAGAGCAGCCCCTGCTCTCTCCTCTCAGCTCTTCAAAGGGCAACAAGGCCCCAACAAAGGAGAACAAAGGAGATAACAGCAAAGCAACACAGCCAGACAGGACTTTACTCCACCAGGAAACCTCCCAACTCACTGGACTTTACAACAACACTGGAAAGGACCTCTTTGCTTGTTCCAAGGACTGGGTAACGTTAACGGACTGGGCCTAACCTTTCCCAGCACAGCATAGCACAGCATAGCTAAGCAGCAGAAGTCTTAACTTTGTTAATGTACTTGTTGGTTGATGCCTTGTTGTTGTAATGTTTGCTGGGGTTGTGGTCAGTCATACAGTTAATCGAGTACTCGTATGTTCACACACATAGTAGTACGTCTCAGTTCTAGAACCTGCATGAAGCTAACCTCCTCCCTCTAACCTGGTACCTTTAGATTACATGAGCTAGGCTAACAAAGAAACTCACACCTTCCCTCCCACACACACACCAGGTGGTCTCAGCAGCTATTTTGAGTAGTTTCTTTGTTTACCGCCATCTTGTGTAGTCTTCTTTGTTCAGGTCATGTGGTCACAGTGACCACTTTGAATCGGTCATCTTGCCTTTGTTTGTGTCCCCACAGACACACACACATACACCTACACACACACATACGCAAAAGCGTGAATATTGCCAATCTCTACTTTGTAGAATTCCAATCCTTCAACTTTAACTTACTGTTGATTTGGTTATAGTTAGTAAGCTAATGGTTAAATAAAGTTCCAGATTAATGGTAATAAATTTAGACTAAAATTATATTAGCTATTTTGCCAATTAGTTTTAGCTGGTGCCCCGAGGACTTTAATTAATTTTAAAGTTATTATTTAATATTAATGTTTTTAATATTAATATTTTTCTTAATTTATGAGCCAATAAATTGATAGACAACTGAAATCCAACATATTTGGTGTCCAGCTCATGAGGTAGAGCTCAGACCCAACAGATGCATAATGCATGGCTTGTATTGCAGCTGTGCTGCAACAACGGGTTTCGATGAGTGAAGTCGGGTTTCCGTTATAATCATGTGGATGGGGTTGTTCGCGGCTCTCTGTGGCTCCATTTGGTCCATTTTGTGAGTGATGGATCTGGCAATGGAGAAAGATGCTCAGGATCAGAGTCTTGTGTTCCTGTTTCCTCAACCTCGCCAGTACACTCTCACATCTCTGAGAAACTGAAGTTCTCAGTGAAAATCACAGAAAAAAGGATTAGCCAATGCAATCCTGAGCATACATGCCTCAAAAGTATAGAACTACCCACAGAGCAGCAGTTCAACTCCTCTGCCCCTGGGTGCACTGACAAAGTCACAGTTTGTGGGACACATTTCAGTCAATGCCAAGTTGTCTCTGCATTTTATCCAGGTTTCAGTAATTAATAAAACATCCAGATCATGAGATGCAGAGAAGTCCCTTAGAACAAAAGTTTGACCTAGCATTAATCAACACCATCTTAATCAGAGTGGATTGCAATAAAAGTTTATGATTGCAGGTAATCTGGATCTGGCTGCTACCATTTATTGCAGATTTAAGAACAGGCACACATTTCTTAAGTCCGTGATTACAGAAATCTGATGAACGAGTTTGAAACGGATGGATCATTGAAAGTGTCAATGCAGTGGGAAGACGAAAAGGGTCGGCTCCTTGAAAATTTGAAAGATGGGGTCTCTAAAATCATTTGGATTCCTCTGGTGACCATGATTATGACAATGTGTGTGACAATATGTGTTTTAATGTCCGCCTGGATTTTAAGATGCTGCAGTGGTTAGCACCGTTGCCTCACCGCATAATGGTTTTTGGTTTGAACCCCGATTTGGCGAGTTTGCATGTTCTCCTCAAGCCTGTGTGGGCTTCCTCCAGGTACTCCGGCATCCTCCCACAGTCCAAACACATGTACATTAGGTTAATGGACTCTAAATTGTCCATAGGTGTGAATGTGAGTGGTTGTTTGTCTCTATATGTCAGCCCTGTGTACCCACCCTCGCCCAATGTCAGCTGGAAATGGTTCCAGCCCCCCCTCACAACCCTCACAGACAAGTGGTATAGTTAATGTATGGATGAATTTCAACATGGTTTCCAATAATTGTCTTTGTCTGTTTAGTAAGTGTGGTGCAGATGGAAGAAAATGGCCTCTGAAGTGCAGAACTTTTCCAGCACTGCAGATAAAACAATTTGGAAGGAAAAAGCTTAGAGATCTATAATACTCCTCCTGAAGGCAGAACCTGTAACTCCATCTCTGCACATATTTAAAGGTCACCAGTGGTTTTACAAGTGGAGGTAATGGCATTTCTACATTTTCATGAAGTGGCTGATCTGTCACTGAAGGCTTGTTTATGAGTGGTCTGCTTCTCTTTGCTCTCCTCTGCAACCACAGTGCTCATCTCAGACGCCATGAATTACACAATTGCGCCAATTCATCACTGAGTTAGAGCGACTCTGACAGTTCCCGCCAAACCGCTGCTTGATTGATCCAGTCGCAGCCACAAGCTATCATTGTATTAACTGATTAGCCAAGACTGTCATCTTTGGCTAATTAGAGTGATCAAGGTCTTACACTGTCCCACTGCCTGTACATACATATCTACACACACCCCAGCAACGAGTTGTGATAATGATGTATGAGGCGATCAACACCTACAGTTTCCATTCTGAGTTGCTGCTCACAGCTGATTACATTGCGCATGACTGACTATTAGATTTTTATACTATTACTATAAGACGTCGCCAAGCTGCCATGAAGTGATGATTTGACATCATGGCAATCATAACATAAACATTTCAGCATGTGAATGTGGCATCTGATGTACACATGAATTATTCAAATGCAGTCAAGTAGGTTAACTGGTTATTGGGACATTCTGATAATGAACAATTACAGTAGTTCAGTCCAGAGGGAATGGAATAGTTTTTCAGCGTGTCCAGGTCAAAACCACACTGGTTTCTGACTGTTGCACTGGAGGCCGAGGTAATGCCATGCACAGTATCTGATAATGTGTTTCTGGAGTGTTTAGGACTGAGTGCAATAACTTCAGTTTGGTCTGAATTTAGAAGTAAAAACATAGAGGTCATTCAAGTCTTTGTCTTTAAGACATGGCTGAAGTTTGACCACCTGATTACTTTAATCTATAACCACATAACTGATTTGCAACAACTTTTTCAAGGATTTTAAAAATAAAAATAAAACCAGCCTGCTCTGGTCCCATCACCGCTCTGCTGCAACTCCAGCACAACGACTTTTTTTCACAAAAACTTGAGGTTTTAAGGCCCTTGGTTTTACCGTTAGTTTTACTGTTAGCCGTTGAACTGGGCTGAAACCCAGTACATTCATTTAACAGTGTAATCCACAGCCTCTCTGTCAGTGTTGTTTGCTTTCATTACAGGCGCACAATGAATTTTGGGATAGGTTGGGCAACTACTTTTTCAAGGATTTGCCCAGGAGAGGAAGGACGCATTTCTCTGCTGCATCTGAAGGAGCCTTTGAAATAGGACAGTGTCGTCACGGCACTGTCAATCAGTCTTCAAATGCAGCCTCTGAAGGATGTAACCCCTGAATTCGGACAAAGTTTTTGTGTGTATGTGTCATGGGCGTGGCTTCAATCCCTGGCTCCACTATCTGTTTGCAATCAGCTCGTCAACCCACAGTTCAAGAACCCCGACTATTCTTCCATTTATCCCCAGATTGTTGAGCTCAGTGCTCCAGCTGCAGAATAAAGAAAGAACCTGACTGAGAGCGAGTCTCGTGTGGCTGTGCAATCATTCCCATAGACACAAGGGATGGTAAATGGACTGAATATCAGGGCTGCAGGGAATCAGGATGGAGGACCCTAAATGCACAAGATCACAGACCACAACACCAGCAGATGTAACTCAAAGATTTATTAACAAGAGAAACATAGCAGTCTTACTAAGATGCAAAAACCAAATCCAGTGTGGTGTGGCAGGTAATCCAGTGTCCACGAGCAAAGGGCCAAAACTCTGGAACTAAAAGGATAACTAACAATCCAGGAGAACTGGGCAGAGACACTGAGGAGACTCAGCAGACAAACTGGAGCACAAAGACTAAATACACATGGAGAGCTGGGAAAATAGGTATACACAAAGTAAGACAAGTAAAACAGGAAAGTGTCAAAATGTCCAAAATGTCATATTAGGAGCAGATCATGACACTGCACTTAATGTCCTAATGCTTTTCTAGTTATAGAGACCACTCAAAGTGCTTTACAATACATGAATAAAGAAATGAGTATAACAATACATAACAAAATTACATTCTACCGTTATTATTTTTGGTAATACATGCTACAGATCTGCTTCCTCAACATTCTTCAACATTCAGCAAGTTTTCCAGTGCCAAAAAACAACAGCCACTGCCCTCAATGCACTGCAGCTGCATCCCATTACCAGTGAGCTAAAGCTACATCTGTAACACAACCTCCACATCCAGTGACAGAGCAACATTATCACCCCACTGAAGTCACCAGCTAGTCTCCAACTTTGTCTTTTTTCAGGGAGTGAACAGTGGATTTGTTAGAGCTGCTGCAAGTCACTGCATGAAGACCTTTGCTACATCCTCAAACGAGAGTGAGTGAGTGGGGTGAGTGAGTGAGTTAGTTGCAGCATTGGTCAGCTGGTTGAGTGTTGGACTTTTCCCATTGGTCGATCCTCTTTCAAAATGATTTGGTGCAAACAGTTTGAATTACATTATTAGGAAATGCGACTCTTTTCTGTTTGCTGCTCCCAGACTCTCAGCTCAGATGTCAGGTGTTAGATGATTTATGCCTGTCGCAGGAACATGCACATCTAAAGCAGAGTTAACGCCAGCTGACAGCGCTATCAGCAGCCTGGCAGGAGAGGCACTGGGCTGTGACCCAGACACCAACTTTATGTGTATATGAAAAAAATTCCAAATTTACTGCACATTATATGGAATATGCCTCAAAGAAATTCACCCCAACTTCACATGTCCATACGATAGCCATACTAGGTTTTTACCTCATCTTGTTGGATGACATTGTCAATTGAGTCAGTTAATCTTTGTGTAGTCTTAATATTCTGTATACTCCCCTTGTCCTCCGTGTCAAAAATGACCCGCCTTCACTAAACCCCTAAAATGAGGAAGCTTAATTGAATTTTCAACACCAAATCTAGTTTGCATGAAGAAACAACCTGCCATTCATCACAAACTGTGAATATCTGAGTTTTCCCTCTTCACATTGCAGAAACATTGCGTTTATTCAGTGGACACCACTCGTTTTTATTACAACATAGCTGTAATAATTGTTTTCTTTACTAAAGTAGAGATTTATTATTAATATCATAATTTCTTAAGGTAATGCATAGGTGGTAAACAATATTTCATATCAAGAGTTTACCATTGCTCCCACCCACAAAGTGTGTAAACACAACAAACAATAGATAATAAAATATACAATACAAAAATGTGAACAACATGAATTAATGTTCAAAATTGTGATTAATACAGCTTTAAGGCTTGCAGTGCAGTATTATACATAAAATCACATCTGTGTCAAAATACAAAATTTTATTATTTGTTATTCAGGCCCCTTCTGGGTCACAGAACATGAAGACTTACTAATAATATTCATGGTGGCCAACCTGATGCTGATTGTCATTTCCACCGTGTCTTCTGTAGGAAATGTCTGAGCAGAGCAAAAGACACATCTGAGGTGTGATGCATCCCAGGCAAGCATCAAGCTCCAGGGCTAAAACATCAAGTCAACACTGAAAAACCAAAAGCTGCAGTTCTTATAATGACCACTAGAGTCTGGCTCCAACAGTGAGTCACTACCCATAGACTCCACTGTTAAAATGTCCAAGTTTACAGCAGAAATAAACATGTTTACAGCCTGGTGCAAAAACAGTTTTGGTCTCTAGAGCTAATTTCCTTCTTCATGAAAACTGTTTACATAAATCCCCTGTTAAAGTTATGTATAATTGAGGGCGTGGCCTCTTTGAGTGACGGGTGGATGCTTGTATGCTTGCCACAAACTGCCATGCACCGAAGTCTCTGCTCCACACATGCCTCGCCTCTTTGCCTTTTTTTGGATTAGCTGGGAGCTAGGGGTGGAGTCGGGCACTGCCATGATGGGGACAGTGGAGCAGCTCACTCTGAGCTTCATAAGCCTGTGGGTGACATCTCAAAGGCTATGTCCATCTTTATTTACATGATTTCAGGCAAAGCAGTCTCTATACAAATGTGATTGAAAATTTACCAGCACAATACTGGTTGTATTTCAGCAGAGCCTGATCTGTTGCATATTTTTTCTATCAACCTCCAGTATTACACTCAATTCCCTTCACTTTAGCAGCGTATGTGTAGTTAGTGTTTGTTGTTGTGTCTGTCTTTGTTCTGAGTGTATTTTTACCTGTGTTCTCTGTAACTTACTTTCAGTCTTTAACCTATGAGATCTTTGTTGTTTGTTTTAATTCTCTCTTAGAGACAGTTATTAGTTTCATTGTGCTGAATCTGAAATTATATCGCTGAGAGTGTAGCTCTGAAGCAGAGGCAAAACAGGATTAAAGAAAAGATAAAGAAGTAGAAATTATACAAAAACAACTTGAATTGCCCAAACGTGACATCACTGTGGCATGTGGGACGAACCGGTGAAGTGTGGAGTGAAGGAGCAGGGTTTAAGTACTGCAGGCTTCAGAGCTGATTGATGAGGGGATCAGCAGCAGGTGTGCAGGTGATTTGGCGGGAATAGGAAAACTAGGTCGCCACGCCCTGATGAAGACATACACACATGAACACAGAAGAGACAAACAGGGGGCAAACATCAAACACTAGAAGAGGGAAAAGCTAAGAAAGACGAGAGTGGAGGAGGAGGACTGCCACATCCCAACACACTGAGCTGACACTGAGGAAAAACAGCCATTTAAGCAAAGAGCAGAGCTGAAGACGGATGCCGATGCTCTCCTCACTGCCTGTGTGTAGTACAGAGAAAGGTCATTCTTCTTTGCCCAGCATTTTAGTACAGTTATATCTCTCACCTCCAGCTCTGTGGAGGGCTGATAGCACCAAGGTGTGGTGTAATTTTCCTATGTTTTCTCATCTTTATCTTCCCGGCTGGTTTGGCACTGTATGAGTGGCGCATGTCCTACACACACCCAGGAGTGTAATCGCACATTGTGTAGCGGCTTCATTTAAATGAGCCTTTCTCGGGGTCGTCACCCCCGCTCTCTCGTTCAAACACACCCCTCCACAGGGCGACTCAGGGCTGCAACCCACACCGCTGTTACACACAGCTCACAAAGCCAGGGCAGGGAATGTACCATCTGTATTCATATGATGCTGGAGAAGAATTGAATTCTGTCTTCAATACAACATCATTCTACATTTTTATTGCCCCCATTTGCACTTTTCACTGAATTTGGCATTTGACTATTTGAATAGTTTTTGGACAACAAGGGATCTCTGAGACACTGAGGAATAAAATATATCAGGTTTATACTGTGGCCCTTAAGGACAAAGCACATAGAAGAGAGAAAGTAAAAACATGACACAAGCTCCAAATTCAGAAATGCTACAAATATGAAAATGCACACAAACAGGGAAAAATAATTTATACATCACTGAGGGAACTGATAGGCTCAGTTTGCATAAGCAGCGATGCTTCAGTAAACCCATCAGGTTTTAAGTTCATAAACTAACCTTTTATTAAGTGGATATTTTTGTAAATATATAACTGAAAATTGCATTAAATTGATTTTGTTTATTTTTAATATATATCACATATCTGGATAACAGGTGTGTGTCATGGTTTGCTATGGCAGACACTTTTTGTTAGTTTTGTTTTGGACTTTCTCACTTCCTGTTTTATTTTGTAATTATTAGTTATTATTAGTATTTTAGTCTTTGTGCTCCCCTTTGTCTGTGTTGGTTCGTCTGTTTAGTTCAGGGTTTGTTCACGTCGTCTGTTCATGTCTTTCATTTTGGTTAATAAACCTGTCTGCACCGTTCCCCAAAGTGTTGGCTGCATTTGGGTCCTACTTACCTCGAAACCCTGACAGAACGAACCAACCATAGAAATGGACCCAGCGGCCTACGCCAGCTTCATGGCTTTTTTGGGGGTGCGTCGATCCTCCCAGCCAGCACCCCAGCCAGGCCTGGAACCTCTTTGCACCCCGCACCTCCAGTGGTCCGGCCGATCCCTGTTCCTCGTGTCCTGATGGCGGTCCAGCTGACTCCTTCCCACTGGTACCCAGTCAGCTCCTGGTCACCCTCCAGAGGGGCGACGCCATCCTCCGGCTCGACCTCCGGAGAGACCACGTCTTCGTCGCTGTCCTCCTGCTCGCCCTCCAGAGGGGTGACGCCATCCTCCGGCTTGACCTCCGGAGAGACCCCGTCTTTGCCGCCGTCCTCCTGCTCGCCCTCCAGAGGGGCGACGCCATCCTCCGGCTCGACCTCCGGAGAGACCCCGTCTTCGCCGCCATCATCCTGCTCACCCTCCAGAGGGGCTCCGCCTGCAATGCTGGCCTTCACCTCGACCTCCTGAGTGACCCGGTCCTTGCTGTCGGCCTCCAGAACGGCTCCGCCCGTTTGCCCCACCTCCGGGTCGCCCCACTGAACTGCCCAGCCTATCCATAAGGCCTCCGAGCCGTCCCCCTGAGTTGCCATGTGTTGCTCCTGAGCATCGGAAGATGCTGTCCACTGGCCCCTGGATCCCTCCTCCCGCCCGAGTTAGTGTTCTGTTTAAGGGTCATCTTGAATCCGACCCTTAAGGGGGGGGGGGGTTCTGTCATGGTTTGCTATGGCAGACACTTTTTGTTAGTTTTGTTTTGGACTTTCTCACTTCCTGTTTTATTTTGTAATAAGGTTTCCTTGTGTGTCTCAGTGTTTTGCTTCCTGTCTTGGTCTTGTTTGTGTGGTGATTGTCTGCCCCGCCCTAATGTGTTTCACCTGTGTTCAATCACCCTTGCCTCCCTTGTCTATATAGTCTTTGTGCTCCCATTTGTCTGTGTTGGTTCGTCTGTTTAGTTCAGGGTTTGTTCACCTCGTCTGTTCACGTTGTTGTGGTAAGTGTGGTAGGTAATGCCATCCAGAGTAACTATATTATCAGATAATTAATTCCTGACAACTCCTCCAACCCGAACCACCACAAATGTTTTTTTCCAACGCTCTAATACGACCCATAGGAGTGTCTCCTGAAATAGCACCCCTACAGTGGCAGACATATTGGTTGTCATGGTTACAATAATACCGCACTTGTCATCATTACTACGACCACTAGATGTTGCCTAGTAACAAAACCTAACTATAATAATAACCTGCTGCACAAACAACCTATGGGCTCGTTTCTTACAGGAGTATTAATATTTCAACTAAAAAATATTTAAAAAGTACTGCTTTAAATAGAAAAGAATTTTGATTCCACAGCAAAGGCTCAACATAAGGCATCATGGTCCACCACATCTGCTGATGCTAGAAAATTAAGAAAAGGACTGATATCAAAACTGCAAAGACATATTCTAACCCTGAGAATGAAATGACTGACTTCGTTTCCCCCTTCGCCCATGTGTTATTGCCCAGCAGGTGCTGAGAGTAGGAGACTTGGAAGGCTTGAAAACAGTGGAAGAAGCAGCAGCGGCAGCACTTGAGAATTAGAATGTGCTGGAGCTCCGTCAGCTGGCTGCAGGCCTCGGCTCACAGCAGGGAGCCTCGGCTGGACAGCTCCACACCACTGGAAGGCAAACCACATCACACCCACCGTCTGAACCGCACACGATAAGGCTTCATTATCATAAGTTTATTTTCTCCTGTTGAAGCGGCTGCTAAAACAAAAGGCCAGTTGATTATTTTTTCCTTGATCAGTGTAGCATTCAAGCTGTCTGATTTGAAAAAGGTGGGGGTGGAGATGGGAGGGGTAGAGAGGGGGGCAATGAAATCCCTCCCAGGGAGAAGGGGAAGGCTGACATGCATACAAGGCAGGGAGGACGGCTGGATTCTTGAGGTGGGACCAGCCTGTCCAGCCTCCACAATGGACCTGCGAGACGGACACACAAAAGAGCTGAATGTGACAGTCCATCCACTCTGCTGGCTCCGTCTCCAGAGATGATGAGCTGGCCACTGGCTCCTCCACCTTGACAAAAGCCTCCTTCAGCATTGTACTGAATATTTGACAGATTTGACACATTAGACTCAGTTCAAAGAGCTATGGCCACACAGGGAATAAACTGATTTAAATAGGAGGGGGGATCAAACATTACTGTATGTTCATGTCTGTCTGGTTTAGTTTCCATATGCAGCCATGCTGAAACCAGGCCTGAGCCTCTATGCTGTGTTTTAAAATAGCTGCTGGACAGTTTTAGTTGTGCAAACGGACTGACTGACCTGCAGGAGAAGGTGCAGATGTGAGGAGCAGGGAAAGCATTTCCCTCTGTCTGTTCTCGCGGTTAAAGGAACAAGCTTTAACTGTGATGAGGAATGAGGCAGAAAGTGGACCAGCTGTAGATGTATTTATAGACTGCTAAAAACGACTGATGAACATGAGATGGAGGGGGAGCGGGGCAAGTTGAATTACTTTCTGACTAAGACGTCTTCAAAGACGAGTCATTACTAAAGTAGAAGAGGAAGTGAGCACAGGCGCCAGCTTCATAATGACACATGTGGTCACAGCTGATTTTTCCTTCCCAGATGGTTTCATTTTAGAAAAGCATTATTATCATTATTATTATTATTATTATTATTATTGATCATCTTGAGATGACTAAGATTTTAACTTGGGACCCCTTAGATCAGTGGTTCCCAACCTTTATCAACTCAGGTTCCACTTGAAATTCTCGAAAATGTTGACGGTCCACATCTGAACCTGTAACAATACAGAGGCCAAATCATTTTTTAATCATTTTATCCAATCCTTTTAATTCTTCCTTTTGCCAAATAGCTCTCCATTTTGATACCCCAGGTTTTGCCATGGATGTAATCTGTTAGCGCTCAGACTGAGATACTAAACAAGTGTAGTGGTCCAGCTGGCGACGACATAAAAGTTCCTATCATTAAGTTATCACAGTGACAGGCCTTGATATCAGAAAAAACAAAAACAAAGAAAAGACGATGAAAAGAGTTTTTAAAGATAATTTGGTTTTAAGACATTTAAATACATTACATTTATGTATGTACATGTATGTACACACATATACAGTAGATATGTATATGTGTGATTGAGTGTATATATGTACACATGCATCAGTTGGCCCACAGGTTGGGAACCGCTGCTCTAAAGGTATGTTTTTGTTACAGGTGTCAGGAGTACACAAACCTGGTCATTAAAAAAAAAGCCATTTAAAAGGTGTCCATTTACATTAGAAATGTACAGTAACAGGAAAACAGAAAATGTGTACAGTATAAAATCAATCAGTGATATATTTGGTGTTGAAATATTATTGTCAAAGCAACAATGTGGTCAACAGTGAATCCTGAATTCAAACTCTTCAGTCATTATGGAATAAAACTGTACAGATGAACAGTCTCTCAGACTATATGGTCCAAATATCACCTAGGCTTAAAATGCAACACTAACAGCAGCAGAAAATGTGAGTGGGACTTCAGACAAGTGTTATATTAAAAATCTAATGTCAACATTAGATAGGAGTCTAGTATTTCTTCACTTACCTCAAATTCTCAGCTCAGCTCCAGCTGAACTGAGAAATATCAGAGCCACTTAACATTCTCAGGTTATGTCTGTATTTTTTTAGCAACATAGTCAGATTGTCTGTTTATTAAGGGTCAATTTGTCTGCATATGAATGCAACACGGTCTCATAGCAACCTAAGAGGCCTCTTTGTTGGACTTTCTGACCAGAACACATACAAATTGTCTTATTCTTATATTCATATGCATGGGACTCACACTTCTAATATAAGAATATTTACAACAGTTGTGCATGAGAGATTTGTAAAGAGAACTGTAAAGATCAGTTATTATATTATCAGCTCTATCCCTGCCTTAAATAACATGTACTGTTGCCCACTTTCAAGAAAATCTCCAATCTGTTTTCATGATTGTGCTTGAACAACTGCAGTGAACATCACCAACAACAAAAATTTCACATTCAGATCCAGACAGACGAGCTGTGTAGAAGCTGTGCCTGGATGTCAGCGCGGCTGATTGGCTGGATGAAAGGGCTCTGACTGAGGACAACTCACTAACTACCTGCTCATTTAAAGGCTTGATTGGTCAGAATGTGAATTCAGAGTGAAAGACAAACCACCCTGTGTGACAGCACGGTGGACACGGTGCATGTCTTCATGCAGCCACATGTCACACGTGTGTGTTTCAGCAGTCTGACGCCGATTTGTTGTGTTGCATTATCTTTTTGTCTTTGATAAATAGGGATTAGCATTGTGCACAGGGCTGCGTCTGATGCAGAAACAGCGGCATTGCTAAGAAGGCTTGAATACAGAGGATTACAAGAGGCTTTATGCTCTGTAATTTGATTTTAAAAGAGTCTTACCTTTGTTCTGTGTGCCCAGTTCGGATGTGCTGGGAGGTTGAGATTAGCACATAAAATCGAGTTTGTGACAAAGCTGATTAGCAGTTGAAACAAGGCCAACAATGGTTTCCTTGTTAGAGAATCTGAATTTTAGTGTCAGATTTCTCCTGTCGAGCCAGGAAATATTTCTATTTCCTGCTCCGATTTTATGGCAAAATGTGAATGATATAGTATTGTGTCTAATTTAACATATATTTCCTGTATCTCTCAAAAGTAGACAGGTGGAGTTTTAGACACATCTTAATACGAAACAACAGTTAGTTCATCAGTGAATACATTTTTACAGTTTTTTACATCTGAGCACACTGAGGACATTTTGGTTCCATCAGAAGGAACCCAGCCGCAGTTTCAGATGTTCTGTGGTTACACACTGCCATCTGCTGGATAAATACACTCCTAGATTTCAGATGATGCATTGTTCCATCCCCTCACTGCAGTGTGTCTGCAAGTTTTAAACAGACACATTTTTTTATATCTATTATTTCAGAATAAAACACTTCAAATCAAATCAAATCAAGATGCTGTAAAAATGGAAATTTTAAAACTACAGAGTAACAGAATAAATGTTGCTGATTGTTCTGTAATAATCCCAGATAGACATGCATGTAAAGACACTGCCAGTTCATAGCAGTTGACCTCATTAACAGATTGAGAACCCCACTGTCACTGCCCCCCCCACCTCCCCCGTGAACTATTGCACATCCCCCCAGTAATTCTGCACAGTGTACATATTTGTATCACATATATTTATATTTTTCTATAATATTTCTTCACATTTTTATTGTAAATATTTTATCTTATTGTTTTTCTATTTCTATCTAAGATAACTGACCTGCAGTACTCGCTTGTTTCATCTTCATTTATATTCCCTTTCTTCTTATGTCTATTGTTATGCACCAATACACCGAAGCATGTGCTGTATGCTGAAAGCCTACTGGGCAATAAACCAGATTCTGATGATGATGATGATAATGAGGATGACAACGACTACAAAATTGAATTTCTATGAAGTGAAAAAGGGCTCAAGGATGTAGAACAGGCCACAACCTAAAATTAAAGATTTGTGTGTGTGTTTGTGTGTGTGTGTGTGTGTGTGTGTGTGTGTGTGTGTGTGTGTGTGTGTGTGTTTTAAAAATTAGTTGTGTGAGATAAATGTGTCAACCTGCCACATTATGAGGACTTGTCTTCCTTATGGAGACAAAAAGTGAGGTCATGTAAATCATTCAGTTGGTCTTAAAGCTAAGGTAAGGGTTCGGATTAGAGTTAGGCAAGTTCACTGTAAAAAAGGATTTTGGGGGGTGGTAATTGCAATCCATGCAAATCATTTAAATTTGAATCAAGTATATTAGTCAGCAAAGGAAATTTATAATAATAAATTAAATTATATTATTATAATTAAGATTAAATTCTACACACACCCTATTTTTTAACAGTAACTACTGTAACATAAAAAGAATATACATTTTTCCCCAGAATATTAGCCCTGCAACGCCTTGTGTGCATGCGTCAGCTGGGTCAGGCCAGGGTCAATCTGTTTCAAACTGGACACGGGACTGGGGACTGTCCAGCTACTGGTAGGAATTTTGTTTAACATGTTGCTGTGTATCATTTCATGACTGAAGCTGTTAACTTCTTTACTGGTAAGATCTGTTATAAGACTTGTAGCCGGCGTGTTTCTGTGTTACCAGGAATTAAAGTTTGAAGCTATCCCTAGGCACTGTAGCCTGTCAGAATTTGTGAGTAAGCCTCTTAACAGTCCGATGACCGACTTCGTACCGTTAAGTACAGATCTACGCTTCGTACAAACATTAGAGTTATTCTACTGTTAGCAGTCCAACGGTCCACCTGCAGTGGTGGACTGTTAATCTCATAACTGGTGGCAAAGTCGGGCTGCACCGCCCGTCTGTCCTCTACAATGACTCCGCTAAGTAAATGCTGATTGTGTGTTGTCAGATTGATTAAGATTCTTTCTTAATCTGTTTGTGTCTTGGCTATTTGCATGTGTTTTCTTAAGTTGCTGTGTGTTGAACTCTCAGGGTCACACGCATCTCCTCATCGATCCAGAGTGTGGAGAAAAAGGGATGCAGTTGTCTGTTGTCCCATTGAGTACCTTGGTAAACACCAAGAAGACCTCTTCCAAGACTACGAGGTATGTTATTAAATGAATGATCAACTCAAGGTATTTACATTACACAAAGGTTTGCCCTCTTACCACTGTTTCAGAACTCTGATCCTACATGATACCTAACCTTTGATAAATAGGCAGGGTATTACTGTACATTTCCTGTGTATTATAAAAAGGTTTAAAACACACACATTATGTGTGTTATCTTGTTTGGTGTTAAATTTTAAGAATTACATGGGAAGATACATTTTTCCTGACATAAACAGTCAAATGGGAGATTATGTTTTTTTGTGCTGTATGTAAGATACATATCCACAGAACTTTAGCATGCCAACATCCTAGCAATGTAGAATCGTGTTACTGCATCCAGTGTTTCGGAACACCAACACTTTAGTTGCATAAAACATATTAAATGGGTTGTTGACGTACTGTATACTTCCCATGTCCTCTTACTTGTAAATTGAATAATATGAAATAACATTTGATAGCAAACAATGACAAGATAATGTTTGATATTGATGGTCATTTGGTTTGACCTACGTTATATGCAAGAAGTGCACGACAGATACAGATGGGGGGGGGGGGGGGGGGTGCATGTTTCACCCCTACAGTATCTACTGGCAGCTCTGTTATTCCTTCATGGTGGAAGTGGTCTGTCATCATGACGATTTTTCCATCTACAGCAATGGATTAGACTGATAACTGTTTCATTATGAGATACTGGGGTCAAGCATTCAGGTTTTGCTTTTAATTCGTCACCTGTTTGTATAATAGTGCTGATTGATACAAAAATCCCTGCTTGTGTTGAAACTGAATTGTACTGGAACACCATCTCACTAATATGCTTAAATTAAACTAAAAATGCATATGCTTTTTGTTTCATTGTTTTCAACATGGAGGACAAACGTGAGGACCACATGGACCAAACCATGAATGAGCTTGTGATCCAATCTCCCGTAGCCGAGGAGGAACCGGCCGACGTGTCTACTGACAGAAGCTCATGTAAACCCTTGAAGGGTTCCAGAACATTTTTTGGAGCTTGACGGAGCAACGCTGCTTGACAGGGTCCACGGCTTAAAAAGTAAGCTAATGGAATGACACAAACTGACTGTTTCCTGATTCTTCCCATAAGACTTTTTGGAACTGGAGCAAAGGACTACAGACACTCGACACGTGAACCACAGAGCAGCTTCCCGTTGACGTTTTTCTATTAAAAAAATGCATACTACTTTATTACGACTAATCCGTTGAGCATGGTGCGCACTCACTATGTTTTTGATTTTTTCTTAGTGCTCATTTCGGTTTGCTTTTGTCTTTTACTATTAAGTAATAGTGGATGCTTCCCTTACTAATTGTTGTGAATTTGGCTCCAGTTAGGTTTGAATGGGATCTGATGTTATGGCTGAGTTTGGGTTTGTTGTTATTTCTTGTTTCTTACATGTACCGTGAAACTGGTCAGCCTACTGGGCCTTTATTCATATTTATTTACACACACACACGCACACACACACACACACACACACACACACACATATATATATATATTTGAATAAGCAGAGTGAAGAGGGTCCTTTGTATCTCTTATTTTTATGTTTTTAGCATTTGGTTGATTAAAAAAGTAAAAAAAAAGTTCTCAAGTAAAGCTAACCATCCATGAATAAGTAATGTTTAACTAGTCATATTGATTATTTATTATATAATTATAAAAATGAAGTAGATGAACAGTTGCCTAGTAACAAAGAAGAGTTAATATTACTCACTTTTTATAAGTAATTAGCTGTTTAAGGTATTGAGACATTTTAAGTAGATTTGACCTTAATTCTTTTAGTTTGTTATAGCATAACTTACTCAAAACATGGGGTGAAATCTCCTCAAGCAAAGTGAGTGCAAATTGTTACCTTACATTTATTGAGTAGATTCTATAGGTTTGTTTTTACAGTGTAGTAGCTATGACTAAGGTGTATGTGTGTGTCTATCAACCTCTTGAATAATTTGGGAGTTTTCTATCTTTCTGTCCCTGTAATTCCATCCCGCTCTATCTACCTTTTGGAAAAAATGTTTTTGGAACAGTAGATCTTGGTTAAACACGTCTGGATTGTTTTCAGGTTGAAAAGAGCCTGGATCTATTTCTATGGATCTGTGAGAGTCTCTCTGCTCTCAGTGCCCTGTCTGCCCTGTTCTCTCACCTATCATTTCATTTCATCTTTGCAATCGGCAAGAAACATTTATCGATAAATTTCTTTCTTTAATGTACATTGTTTTGTTGTTGTTTAACCTGCTACACTAGAATAAAAAGCGAGACATCTGTGAGGACGAGTCTGTTCCTGGTCTGCAGACCCAGATTCCTGCTGTTACCACACTGACACAGCTGTTCCTGGGTTTGAATATAAACCTTGATTTATAAACACTGAACATACAACCACCAGAACGATAAGTTACTCTCTGGAAAAATCACAGCTGATATTGGACTCCTGGTTTTATATTAGTGGAAGACATTTAAATGACATGTTAATACTGTGGTGTGAGTTTAACTATTTACATATTGTAATTAATATTTAACACATTTTTATCCTTATCAATTTTTACACAGTAAATACTGTTAATACATAATATAACATAAGTAGCCTGTAGAAACCTGTAGAAACTGAGCCATGCACTTTTAATTCACAAAAAAATGAAATCAAATTGTACATAACATTAGAATTAAAATATTATATTATAAAACATAACAAAATACGTTATCTCATCTAGTGTCAGCATTAAACCCCATTGAATATATTTTCCAGATTTTACTTTTTTTTAATTATAATCTTTATAATATAGTATATAATTTATGTTGTCTTAACTACAGTGTAGGAACTGCAGCTATACAACTAGATAAACTCTTCTTTGCAAATGATGACTTGAGTCGTAGTGAGTGAAAACTGTAACAATCTGCAACATGTGCTTTTCCTCAATGTGAATAGATATAAATCAAATATTTTTAATACAAACACACCAAATGCCTTTTACACGCAATGAACACAGAGACACAGGTGTGCAGATTCAGCCGGCACCCTCAAACTACTAACAGGAAGTGAACTGTGAACCCGTAACTTCCTAAGCAAGATGAACACATTTCAAACTAAAAGTCTTTCAAAATAAAAGCCCATTCAAATGTCAGCCTAAAAGGCAACACATAATTAGAAATTGAAATAATCAAAACCTGTAGAGACTGAAATCTACATACTCACCAGTCCTGAGAACACTGGAGCAGTTTATACAGAGATTCATCTGTTCCTCTGTAACATGAAATAGTTTGGTCTTGCCCCCAGACCAGGCTGCCAGTGGATGGAATGAGGAGAGCGAGGACTGGCTGGAGCATCATCTCCTGAAGAGAAACCAGGCTCCAAAAATGGAAAGAGAGAAAAAGAAAACAAAAAGAAAAAGAAAGGTGGGTGTAGTCAAATGAACCTGTTAGCTTAGTCCATAGTGAAACAGACTAGCTCTGCTAACATCAGTTACTTAATATCTTCACAGACAACAGAGTGTTTACATTCTGCTCTTCTTTAGCCAACATTTAATCGGTACAGTCAAACCTTTAGCAGCTGTTCAGACTAAATCAGCTGTCCCTGCCCTGCCTGGTGCCAGGACCTGTCTCCCCATCCTCATACCTCCACCAGCGAATCAGCCCTGTTCCCAGCTGCAGGATGAGGTGAGCAGCACTGTGTTGAAGGACATGTCAGTTGGAATACTTGCAGGGGGCCTTGGGAATTTCTATTATTATTATTAATAAATAAAGAAAAATGATTAAATCCTTTTCAGTGAGAAGAATTCAAACACACTAATTATTTTTCCACACAATGATCATTATATGAAAAAGAAACAGTCTGCAGTCTGTAGTGGAGTCTGAACAGTTTGAAGTGAGTGACTCCCTCTGTATTGAAGTAACAGCCATGATAAAATAATACCTCCTAGTCATATGGCCACAGTGCTGTATGTCTCCGGACTGAAATATGGTCATTTGGTGAGGTACAACTGCAGGTGATTCAATATTCTGCAGGATTCAGTGTAGTTAAATGTTTTCTGTGATGTCATTAAAAGTCAAAAAAAATTTGCGAAGCTGGAGTGAAGTCAAAGCCAAAAGTAATTAGCTAGCTAATGCTACTAAGCTTGAGTAGGCCTAGTAGTTTGGTGTACTTGCCGTGCAGCTGCAGCTGTTGTGTCCACACTGAGTATGGATGTTAAATTTTCCTCCATCCACATTAGCCTTTGTTTTTAGAACAACAATTTAAAAATATTCTTTCAATCGAACGCTTTCTATCGATAACCCCTCCCCCATAATGCTGCCTTATATTATATCTGTTTTCAATTATAAAAAACTGTATTTTCATTCTTCACAACTTCCATAATCATACAACATATGGAGTGATATAACACTGCTGTTGGGAGGTTCACACATTTAGAGCATTCTGATTCAGTCACTTCTGAAGAGTCCCAAGATCCACACTGGCTCTTCTCCTCACCACATCTCTAAAAGTCCATTTATCTTTGAAGTTGCACTGATGAGTGCTCATTATATGCACCGGGTTTACTGTAAATTCAGATACAAATTCTGATTGGCTGCAGAATGGTTCCTGATTTTATCCAGTTCAATTCTTTCATGATATTTAATGATAAATGAATTCAAGACTTTGCAGTTTAAGAACTTAATGCAACAGAAGTGGCTGTCCTCATGACCTCCTCCATGACTTTGGACATTCACAACCTTGCATTGAAAAACTGACAGGTCAATGCTTCTGACTTGGCACATGGATTATCTGTGGAAACTGGTGTTCGATGGTAGAAAAGGCTTATATCTCCATCTCCTAGCCTTTAGCTTAGCCCCGGCTCTGCATCCACAGTACAGTCCAAACAACAAACCCTGGTTCACCAGTAACATCAAGACCTTCCTCAACCAGAGAAAGGAGGCCTTCAGGGATGGAGACAGGGAGAAGCTCAGGTGTGTGCAACATGAGCTGAAGAGGAGATTAAAGCAGGCGAAGGAGGACTACGTAAAGAAAGTGGAGAGGAAGCTGCAGCACAACAACACCAGAGAGGTGTGGAAGGGGATGAGGATCATCACTGGCTATAAAGAGAAGAACAGCCAGGCAACATCAGGTGATGTGGACAAGGCCAATGTTCTACAACAGGTGTGACACAGCCTCACCTGTTCTCTCTCCCACTGTTTCAGCTGCAGCTTCTCCTACAGCATCTCCTCCACAACCTGACACTGCAGCTACAACTCCCTCCACACTGGGTCAAGTCTCCTGTCCTTTGCAGCGGAGGAGGTGAGGGCGGAGCTCTGTGTGTCTGAGACTGTTAAAGGACTGTGCAGCCCAGCTGCCTGAGCCTCTCCAGAGGATCTTTGACTTAAGCCTTCAAACAGGGAGGGTCCCGGTCCTGTGGAAAACATCATGTCTTGTTCAGGTACCTAAAGTATGACGACCGGCTGAGATAATTGACTACAGACCGGTGGCCCTCACATCACACATCATGAAGACCCTGGAGTAGCTGCTTCTCCATTTCCTTCCTCCACGTCCTGGATTGTGGATTACCTGACAAGTCGACCACAGTAGGTCAGGCTGTGTCTCAGGGACAGTGATGAGCAGCACTGGGGCTCCACAGGGGACTGTACTGGCTTCGTTCCTGTTCACCCTGTATACGGCGGACTTTAAAAACAACTCTGAGTCCTGCCATATTCAGAAATACTCGGATGACACAGCTATTTTGGCGTGTATCAGGAACGGGCAAGAAGAGGAGTACAGGGATCTCACGATGGCCTTCAGTGAATGGAGCAACAAGAACTGCCTCCTCCTGAACACCTCCAACACCAAGGAGATGGTCATGGTCTTTCAGAGGTCTAGGCCCTTCAGCCAGTCAACATTAGAGGGAAGGACATTGAGGTGGTGCACACTTATAAATACCTGGGTGTGCACCTGGACAGTAAACTGGACTGATCCCTGAACACAGATGCCATCTACCGGAAGGGGCAGAGCCTTTTTCCTCAGGAGGCTCAGGTCCTTCGAGGTCTGCAGTGAAATGCTGCACATGTTTATCAGTCAGTGGTGGCCAGTGTACTCTTTAATGCTGCAGTCTGCTGGGGCAGCAGCATGTCAGACAAGGAGACTGGACAAGCTGGTAAAAAAGGCTGGGTCTGTGCTTGGCAGGAGTCTGGACTCACTCAGGACTGTTGTGGAGAGATGCATGCAATGTAAGATGGAGGCCATCTTGGACAATACTAACCACCGTCTCTACAACATTCTGGCAGGACAGAGAAGCAGCTACAGCTGCAGAACAGAGAGGTTCAGGAGATCCTTTGTTCCCACTGCCATCAGGCTCTACAACACCTCAGCCAAAGAAAGTGGATTAATCTAATTATTATTGTTCATTTTTCATTAACTGTTTTCATTATTATTACTATTAATATTATTATTATCAACAATGAGCTAATGGACACATGAATTTCCCCTAGGGGATAAATAAAGTACGTATCTATCTATCTATCTATTAGTGATATACACACACTAAAAAGTGGACAAAACAACCAATAGTTTTTTTTATTGCCATTGTGCATGAACTTTGACAATGCAGATTACACAAGGAGTATCATGTAGTGAGTCTATGAACACTCTGACCTGCCAGTGATGTGCTCTGGTCACTCTCAGTGCTGGTTTTGTATCGGTTGATGGCTTTAGCAAAGAACTCCTTGCTGATCCAGCCCCCATGCTCAAAACCAAGGAATGCAAGATGAGACGCTTGAGTAAAAGAATGGACATCATCCAGGAGGACAACACCCTTTTTTTTTTCCTATTATTGCACACATCTAGTTTACCAATGCCGAGTATATGTGGGACACTGGAAAAGCTATAGCTCTTGGTAAGGTGCTGAAATGTCTTTAGAAACCACAACACTGCATTGAGCCTCTTTAAAAGCCACATATATGCAAAATATGAATGTAACATCAATGCAGGGATTCCACAAGCACACCAGATATCAAAATAAATGTGGATTATGTTTCACTCTTGCAAATGAAAGTGGTGAATCATTTACACTTGGGCATGGCGATGCTCATCTAACAGCCTAGAGGAAGGTGTCCTGCACAGTATACATGAGATGTTCATAAGTTTTTGTTGCTTGGTGGTACATCAGGATGCCTATGACAGTCTATAATAACGTACAGACAGTGAGAGGGAGGCAGGCAGGTGTGATCCTTTATCTGTGATTCCACTGTATCTGCAACCAGACATCTCCTCGTACTGTAGCTTGTGTTTTACAGCAATCAAATCAAAAGGCTGAGATTTTAGGAATCATCATCATCATCATCATGAGTCTATTTATGTCTTGGATGCTAAAATCTCATGGAATGTAATCAATGGAAAACAATTATCTGAATTATCAGTCTAAGTTTGGATATGATCTGAATGCAGACTGGAGATTAAAATCGTACAACCATTCTTCTTGTATGGGGAGACCTAGTTTCTAGCTTGAACCACACTGTGTGGCTACATCCACTGTTGCCTGGGGCTGGGCATGGAACCTGATTACTTTTTGCTACTAATAGAAACGTGTTTGTGCCACTGATTATCAGAAATTGTGAAGTGCCAAAAGCTTATTCTCTATTCAGATTTAAAGCTGCCTTAATTGATTTTTTTATCCACCTGAAAACAAAACATTGGACAGCAGGCATTGGCATTTATTTTAAATGAAATAAATGAGTGACCCATTGGCTTAACTCGCTGAAGCGTTTGTTTTTGTTGTGTTTGTTAGTTTTCATTCCATTTGACTGATTTTTTGAAAAAGCTCTAATGACCCGTAGCTTCTGGTGACAAAAGCTTAGCTTGTGATTCTGTTTTACAGTATTTGACATTTTGATTGCTGCTACAGTTTACAGTAAGACTGTGTGACTTCTAAAAAGGAAATAAAACACTCCTCTTCTTGCAACTGAAAATGTTAATTTATGAGGACTAAACATCCTCTTGCTGACGTAATTAGTGTCAGTTTGCCGACTTTACGATTTGGATCTGCTTGTGCTACTGTTACTCTATGTTTCAGCAGTTACAATGATTCTGGAACTGGTACTTGTGCCCACAATGACACAGTTCTGCAGGAATTACACCTGCAAAGAATGGAGAAAACAGCTCCAGATGCTTTTAGGTCCCAGTAACTTTCCAACGAATTACTTGTTAATTTTCATTTGGTCATTCATTTGATTGTATTTTTCAATTAAAAACCTTAATACATCAGTCAGTCTGATACCTTATCACCACTGTGTTGTGCTCAGTAAAACTCTTCCAACTTTAGGGTATTATCAGCAGAATGTTTGTTTATGTGATGTACATGTTTATAGAGTTCCTATTACTGGGCAATATATATATATTTTTAAAATTCACAAATATTGATATGGACCTCAGAAATCCAGTATCAGACGGGTCTAGTCTCTGTTGGGTCAGATTAATGAGATTTAACTTATTCCTACCTTAGAAAAATGTTTATACAACTCAACCTCCAATCAGCACACATATAGAACCAAATGCTTTGATTGTATTGTCCTGTGATGGTACTGCAGATTTGACCACTTGTCAACAGCCACTAATTGTCATCAGACTTAAATTACAGACTGCCACTGTATGTCTTCCAAGTCTCTGTCCAGCATGCTTCCATCAGTACACACACAGCCATATATGCCACCAGTCCTAGTGTGTGTGGTCCATACAGTATCCCACCACCAGCCCTTCACCCTCTGCAGCTCCTGTGTCAGGTCCAGTCTCAGACTGGGCTCTGATCAGAAAGGAATGATTTGTCTGGGAATGAGAAAAACCAGGAGAAAGTGACAGTGAATCTGCTCTGCTTTGTCCAGCTGCAGATATCTGAATGGACATACATTCCAAATTACCTGAGTATAGACTCTGATTGTGAAATACCTGAAGCAAGGCCAGATGCAGACACTGTGCAACCAATTTGTGGCCATTTTCTATTTTTTAGTCTTTGCCCAAATTATTTGCTCTTGGCATTTTTTAGACAGGCTTTGATAATGTGATCCAGACAGTGTAAACATAATCTATACAGAGTACAGCTATTTTTCTTGTTCAGTACATAACACAGCAATACACAGTTCTGTACTTTTTAACAAGCATTTTTCTTTTTTATATATATTATGTGCACACACACACACACACACACACACACACACACACATATAAATATATATATATATATATATATATATATATATATAGTGTCCATACATATGTATATACATATATATATATATACACACATTTGTCTGTATATATATACACACAGTATATATGTATATATGTATGTATGTATGTATATATATATGTATGTATGTATGTGTGTGTGTGTGTGTGTGTGTATATATATAGTACATATATATATATTATATATGTATATATATATATAATATATATATAGGGTTGTCTAACACATTAATTTTGATTAATTAATTATAAAAAAATAACGCATCAAAAAAAAATTAACACAGATTAATTGCACTCTACGATGCCCCTTGTCCCGATACAGAATGTGGGAAGTCACCTGTCTATGTCCTCTCTATAAATACTCTTTTTGTTTCCAACAGGAACGGCTCACGCAGTTCACGTGGCTGATATATTGCAAAGAAAGGACCGGCATGGACTGTATGTTCTGCTCTCAGTGCGGGGAAAACTACGTTTGTCAAGTTGACCGACAACTTGAAACATGACACACTGGTAAAGTGGGACAACACCATGAAGCAGAGACTGTGCAGGGACAGATGCACTGATGGAACTGCAGCACCACCGACCTTCTGTTTACATCTGTACATTTATTTTATGGTGCACCATTTAACTAAGCAAATATTATATTGATACGCGATTAATGTAGATTAATTAATCACAAAGCATGTAATTAATTAGATTAATCTTCTTAATCACTTGACAGCCCTAATATATATATATATATATATATATATATATATATGTATTAATAGGGAGATAGAGAGAGAGAGCTTATTCATACTGTGATTGTTGAAACAGAAATCAACACATAATTTAATCAGAAATAAACTACAGGTTTAACCCCCCCCCCCCATCCAAAGTACTCCATTCCTCCCTCCGATGCCTGCATATGAAAACCTTAAACCATCAGGTCCTTCTCTACCAACAACAGGTGCATGATGCAGGACAGGACATTAAGGTGGCAAGTCTTTGTGGTGGTGGTTAATCAGGACATTGTTGCTACGTCATGCAGAGATAGAAGGGAATGGAGGGGGTCAGCACAGAGAGTCGGAAACCCCCCTGGCAGAGCAGAGGGAGGTGTTGGTGGGACAGTTAGTGGTGATGGTTGGTGGTTGCTAGCATGTATCCCGGAGCCAGAGGCCAGCTCTGCTCAGGTCTAGCTGATGGCTGGGCTGTCTGTCTGGGGGTCTGCAGTCTCTGAGGGCATGTTGGGCTCCTCCGCAGGGTCGTCTGTGCTGGTGCTCGTGGAGACCTGAGAGGGGGCGCCATAGAGCAGTGTACCCCCTTGGGGCTCTGAGCCGGGGCCCGCCTCCGCGTCGTCCTCTTCGGGCTCTGAGGCCGGAATGAGGTGCAGGGAGCCGGGGAGTTTGACGGGGCAGAATGCCGAACCTGTCGGGATGAAGTTGACCTTGTTTTTGTCGGGGCAGGAGAAGAGGGGGACTGACGCCGATGTGGACTGCCTTGAGCTGCAAAGAAACACAAGTAGTGTCAGTAAGGATCACACATTGCTGAGGCAGCAGGGAGGGGTTTAAACTCAACACAAATATCACTGTATACCTCATCTCCTCAAAAGCTTTAATCTTCTCACAGCCCTCTGGTGGCTCTCGCTTGAACATGTAGCTGTTGTTGGGTTTGGGCGAGGAGGCGAACTTGGGCAGTGGTGAGCTGCTTCCACTGTCTGTGAACACAGACACACAGGGTGGGAACAGGTGTCAGCGTCATCAACGGCAGCAGCATTTCTCAAAGTGTTTGTGGAGCATTTGTCCTCTACTCATCTGTCTCATGAAGTATCTGTGCGTATTAAACCTGCACTGACTCTGACTCTCCCCTTCAGCAGCACTCGATGTCTCCTGTCTGATGTGACGCTTTTAAAGACACAGTTTGTAACTTCTACCTCCAGGTGTCTCTCAATTAAAACAATAACAAGAGAAGGAGTTTGGTGACATTGTGAAATAGCGTGGGATCATGGGAGCTTCACAGCACAGTTGTGTTCACTGCAACACACAAAACAATATGAAAGTGTATGTACATGCTTATATATGCACAGTACTAGTTAATTAAATATGTAGGTATATGTGTCTTAATTAAATATGGGAGGGCTCTAGCATTTAATTTCTACAATCTGGCTTCCATTCACCACCTCACCATCTGCATCGCTAATTCTCCAAAATGTTCGTATGCATGGGTCAGAGTTGGCGTACAGGTGTGCACATTTTCCCCATCAAGTTTGTTTTCATAAATGCCAACCTTTGCTTGGGAAGTAGCGTACGCATCTTTCAGGCCCTGTTTTGTGCGTACACAACGGTTAAAAATGAGGCCCCACATGATTAAAAAAAAAAGGCAAAACATTGAATAAAGCAGTTTCACATTTCTGCTGCTAACATCTGCTCAGCTTTTTTCTTAAGATCCAGACGTCCGTGACTAAAATCCTTCATCTGTTAAAAATATTCTGGTAAAAATATACTGTTAAAAATGACGAGGCCTACAAAGTGTAGCAAAAAATGTGGCTTAAAAGTGGGAAAAAGTGAGCTTTTGTCAGACAAACACGATACTGACAAATCATAGATTTCTCTGATTTGAAAAATTGATGGAAATATTTGGGATAATGTAAGAACACAACTCAAAAAATAACATAGGTCTAGTAGTTTTTAGACCTTTAAAATGCAGAAAAGTTACTTTTAACTTAAGGGACAAACTGGCATTGTTCTAAATCTTTAATAACAAATCTAATGAAAAGACGAAATCCAACACTGTTGTAGTTGTCTCTCCTACTCTGTCTATGGCACTGGTTCCTACTGAACATGTAATGAAGGCTAATAAAATGAAGTCTGCACATCCAAATTACTTATTCAGGTGGCAGAGTCAATCAGTGTGGACACTTTTTTATTTAAATGAGGATCCAGAGGTTTACAGCTGACCGTTTCAACAAGCAGGGTTAACTACACCGTTCCTGTTTCAAAACTCGTCCAAACTTTCCAAATTTTCCAGACTTGTCGGTAGATTTCTTAGACCATATTTGACATCTGAGGACAAATAGGATGTTTATTATGTAACGGTTTTAAAATAGTTAACATGCATGTTACTTTCTGACTATGTCTGCTATTACAGTGCATTCAGAAAATATTCAGTGTGAGGGAATTTTTCTTATTTGTACACTGTGAATGACTAACTCAGGGTAAAAAGTCAGTGTGAGGCCCGAGGTCTCTGTGCCACAGCTACTGCATTAAATCTTACAGGCGGCTCCTCCAGACACAGCTGTTGGTTTGCTGATACTGTTGGTGCCACGATTGATAACAGCAGACCTTGGATGGTCAGTAACAAGTGGCTGGGTGTTCTGAGATCAGAACCTGGGCGTGTTTAAATCATGTTTCCTTGTTTATGGTTAATGGACCAATAGTTTATTCAGACATCCCTCTTCTCCCTCTTCTTTTAGGTATTTGACAGAACAGAGTGTAAGTTATCTATGGTAATCTGCATCAAGACTAGCCACAGGGGTTCCTTCTTCAGAATTGAGGTGACATCATGCGCAGGAGTCTGTATTGATGATTCCTCCTTTCTCCTTGATCAAGCTTCAATAAACATTCTCAGCATTAGACATCCTGGACTCTTTCTTTTGGCTCTTTCTTTACTGAAGTACCTCGACCACCGATGATAAGATTTCTCCCAAACAAATTTGTGTCACGAACAGGATTTCAACAGAACTACAGCCTGGTAAGTGCAAAACCTTAAAATCATGCCTTACCATGTCTTTTGATGAAATCAAAAGAAAACTGTATAATTTTAATTTGGGAGAAACAGTTAATGGCTAAAAAACCTATACCTTTCAAAGCAATTTGATAATACTGTAATAGAAATTGAATTAAACTGATTAAGCTGTTAAAAAATGGGGTGTGTATTTCTGATCACCCACTGTGCCACTAAGTGGCCGTTGTGGTTTTTTGGGACAGCTCCGGGCCGTACCCGACACAGGGGCTCACCTGAGGTTTAAACCATATAAAAGACGTTTTTGGGATAAAGTGAAATAGATCTATTATCATTTAAAACCAAGGTCGGGATCACCTGATCTGTGACCCATGGGAAACATAAAGGATTTCTGATCATGGAAGCCTAGGTGCCGATAGAGACAAAAAGTTGTGTACACAGGACAAAATACAGCACAACTGAAAAAGGAATAAAGCAATGAGACCTTGATGCAGGTGAAATGTTGTTGAATTCTATGCATTTTTATTTGATGCATAATGGGCAACAATTTGTCCAAAGCAGAAAAAACAAGGCTGAGTCTTCAGGTGAATTGGTCAGTTCACCAAAAAGTAAAAAAGGCAATAAAAACTAAACAACAAATAAGCAACAGGCAGTCAAAAGTCAACCTGTCGTTGATAAACATGTCAAAAACACACCAGCACAGGAAACTGTAGCACATTTTCAAGAGATGATTTCCCCGCAAGTGCCAGCTGGCTTGGTTGGCAGGTTGAAAGGGTGGAATTATGTTTTTTCACATTTCTCATGTGTGAATGGACAAGTGGTTCATTTGAGGCAGACAAATTGACAGTGGCTGCTGGGAAGGTTAACCCCAATGTGGGTCTTGGAATTATTCATACAAGGAATGTATGTGGCTGTCAGTTGCTAATCAGAGATGCGGGGTCAATGTGTGTGAAATAGCTGACTGTGTGACTGCGTTTCATATGCCTGTGATGGAGAGTGTGCTGCAAACAAGAGCCATAGAAATGATGAAGATCAAACAAAAACATGCAGATAACATAAAAGCGTGTGCAAAAGTAATGATTCATGGCTGGGTGAAACGGCAAGCTAAAGCTGTTACACCCCAGGATTTGCCAAAACTTTTGAAAGATTCTAGATTGGAATGGCCAGAGCATTTAGAAAACAGAATGTCCATTACTAACTGCCTGCAATTTAGTGCTACTAACACTAATACACCCACTCACAACAGCAGAGAGATACTACAGCAACAGAAAGAGATGAGGCGAACGTGGGAGTAGCCTGGGTTAGACCACCAGATAGGGTTGAGGAAGAGGAGCCAGAGCCTAACCACACAGACATAAGGGAACTTAGAAGTTACACAAATAAGACCAGTGTAGGAATAGATAACCCGTCCTAAACAACCAGTGGGACCAAAGTGTAGATTAAGCTGAAGTAAGAAAACAGAAAACACAAGCTCAAGTGAAGACTCAGACCCAGACGTGACTGCTCTCGACGGAGACTATGAGGACAATGACATACAGCAGAGTGAACATGGAGCCAGACAGAGAGAGGAGTGGCTTCATACAGGTCTGCTGTCCGTCGTGGAATCTTTTGACCTCACCCAGGCAATATAAGAACCCACACACTCAAAGGGCCACACTCTTGATTTAGATTTGTACAGTGGTCTCAGCCCTGACAACTTTGAGACCAAGGATATCTGTGTGTCAGATCACAAAGCAGTTTTATTCAGTATGGTTTTATCCCTGCTGGCTTTATGAACAACGCACCTGTCTGCCACAGGGTTTTTAACTAAATGTCTGCTAGCAAGTTTTCAGAGCATTTTATTTCTGCCTCTTCAACTTCCTTTTATCCAAATTTTAATACAGAGGAGCTAGTCTCATATTTAATCATAATTGTCAGTCTGTTGATTCTGTTGCTCCTTACAAGGTTAGAAAGTCAAGCAAAGCACCCCAGCCTTGGCTAACAGAATCAATATTGGACTTAAAGAGGGACTGTAGAAGAAAGGAACAGAAATGGAAGAAAACTGGTTTGCAGGTATTTTACAAAATCAAAAACGCATTGATACACTTTCAAAAGGCGGTTAAAGACCCAAGAGCTGCATTTTATTCTAATCTGATTTCAGCAAATCTTTCAAACCCCAGAATGTGCGATAAGTTTTTAATCTCATTTACAAATAAAGTCAAGGACATAAGACAACAAATCACCTCCCCCAGACTGCATCTTACACACTAGTAGGGAAATCAACAGTTATTTTCACAGTTTTGAGCCTGTGTCCTTGTCACTTTTATCTGACACCATATCCCACATGAAATCAACTACATGCAGTCTTGATTTTATTCCCACCAAGTTTCTCAAAGAGGTTTTCAACACAGTTGGACCCAGCTTTTTATCAATTATCAATAGCTCCCTAGAAGAAGGCATTTTCCTTCTGCTTTTAAACTTCTTTCAAAGAAACCTAACCTTGACCCCTCTGATTTTAACAATTTTAGGCCAATTTCAAAGCCTCAATTTTTATCCAAAGTTTTAGAAAACTGGTTTCTACACAACTTTTATCTTTCATGTCTCAAAATATCCTCTTTGAGAAATTTCAATCTGGTTTTAGAGCTTGCCATAGCACGGAAATGGCGCTCCTTAAGGTAACAAATGACCTACATTTAGCAGCAGATAGAGGGGAGAGTGCCATTTTTCATTCTTTTAGATTTGAGCGCAGCCTTTGACACAGTGGATCACACGATTTTAATTGATCATCTTAGAAATTGGTTTGGTATCAACGACACTGCACTTTTATTTTATTTTTAGTTTTATTCTTATCTCTCAGAATTAACCTTTTTGGTCACCATAGGTAATTACTCATCTTCTACCTCTAACATTGCCTGTGGTGTACCGCAGGGTTCAGTTTTAGGTCCGATTTTATTCTCTATTTATATGCTGCCTCTTGGCCAAATAATTCAGTGCCACAATGTCTCCTTTCATTGCTACACAGACGACAAACAGATATACCTCCCCTTGAGACCTGACGACCCTAGAAGCCTAGCTGCTGTTAAAGACTGTCTCAGAGATATTACTACTTAACCCCATCCATCTCATCGAGAACAGCCTTAGTGCTCTATCTGCCAAGGAATTTAGGAGTGGTATTTGATTGCAACCTCACCTTTGAGTCACAAATAAACAAGTTGTACAGTCATGTTTTTATCAATTATGCACCATCTCCAAAATTAAATAAATTCTCTGTATCCTGCCCACCAGAGGGAAAAACACAAAATTTTTTATATAGAACATGACACTGCAAATCGGACCTAGAAAAAGTCATCCACACCCTCATCTTCTCCAGGCTTGACTACTGCAACTCTCTCCTTTCTGGAATTACCCATAAAGCACTGTCTTGCCCCCAACTTCAAAATGCAGCAGCTAGGCTTCTTACTGTTTTAACAGACGACATCACCTCACCCCACACTGTCTTCCTGTTAGTTTTAGAATAGATTTTAAGAAGTGATCAGTAAAATCACTTTTAAAGCTGGCTCCAAGCTACATATCAGAGCTGCTGACATCTTATGAGCCACCTCGCAGCCTTAGATCTTCTGGCGGGGCTCTCCTGGTCGTTCCAAAGTCAAGGCTCGAATCTAAGGGTGACCGTGCTTTTGTCATCAGGGCCCTCGGCTTTGGAACAACCTGCTCGAGGAGATAAGGTGTGCAGAATCAGTGACATCTTCTTCAAGTCACTTCTTAAAACTCACTTTTACAGGCTTGCTTTTATGTGATGTCGTCTTCTTATTGTCTTTGTATCATCCTTTAATTCTTATCCTATCATATATTTTATTTACTCTTGTAATTGTTTGAATTCCCTAACATCCTAAATTTCTTTGTATTGTTTCCATTTATCCTTATCTTTATTTTATTCCTTATTGTCCTATCTATTTACAAATGTTTTTATGTGTTCTTTTTGTTTTTTTCCCCTTTATCGCTTCTTCGCCTTATTTTACTATTACTTACCATTTTTACTCCTTATGCCCTTATTTGTATTCATTATTTTTTATCTCATTCTGTTGCTTTATGTTGTTTTAGTGCCTATACCCCCTTTTATTATTCCTGTCCCCTTTAATTGCTTACATCATCTTTCATCTTACTTTGGTCCTCCTGGTCTCAATTCATGTTGCTGGGTTCTTGTGTTGCTTGGGTTGCCTGCTTGGGTTCTTTGGGTTTATATGTTGCTGTTGCTGGGGTTCTTCCGCCATTGTGTTGCTTGTGTTGCTTGAGGTGCTTGCTTGGGCTCCTATAGGTTTATATGTCGCTGTTGTTGTTTGAGTTCTTTCTCTTGCATGTTTATGCTTCTATGTTAAAGCACTATGTAAACCCTTGTTTTTAAAGGTGCGATATAAATAAATAAATTAAATAAAAATAAAGTAGCAAGGACACAGGAGCAGAGACTGAACATGACATGGCACACACATACACACTCAGACCCAGCACGAGAAGAAATGCGCACACTGTCCCACGTGGACGAGGTCATGCAGGAACTCATAGATCCAAAACAGCACACTTCAGTGCTCCAAAAATAATGATAGGTGAAACGCCTGTCTGCAAACCCCTGCAAAATCCTCTGCAAAATTTTAGACAAGACAAACAAAGCTCCAAATCCGTTCACACATCCTAATGACTATTGTTTGTGGCTAAATCAGGCATGCACCGTTTAGTGTTTAAAACTGTTTAGTATGATGTGTGACAACTGCTCACATATATATAAGGCGCAGAATGGTCGTTATGTAAGCATTTCCAGATGTTGCAGAGGATAATCAATGGCCTATACCAAAATGCTCTTGAGCTGGTTGAATAATGAGGCCAAATTGGCGGTAAAGAAATGTGCAAGTCAATTAACTGATTTCTCTAAAGTGATTCACTGTATACAGGGACCTAAAGAAACATTGCCTGAATTTATTCAACATTTCACATAAGTGTGGGACACTAATGCAGGAATAAAACATGATGATCATGATTTCTTTGCTGTGCAAACACTTCTGCAAAATATGAGACCACAGATTGCATCAGCCTACAAGCTTTCAAACACTGATTGGAACACTATAGACTGGAAAACAACCATTAACGAAATGATGGCGTTGCATAGGATCGGTGTGTTCTCCCCTCTACTAATAAACAAATGAATCACTGTGCCTCACAAGACAGAAGTCACCAGAACAACACAAATGGTAAAACCTACAGGAGAGGAAACTGCCACAAATGTGGTAAACCAGGTCACTGGGCTAAAGAATGTAGAAGTAAACGTCAACAGAACAGAATTAATCCTCCGTATCCCCCGAATCAAAACCACCATAGTTGGGCTCCCAATACAGCGACTCAAAACAGGGAACCCTTTCCTCTTCCTCCCCCAGGAACTCTACCGGCCCTTCCTCTTCCTCCGCCTCTGCCAGCTGATAATGCACAAAACACATACTATCGCCAACCATAGGGAGGCCAAGGAGAAACAGGAACAGAGCAACTTTTTCCAATGCAAGCAATGACAACTCAAATTTCCACTAATCCGCAATGACAAGACCCAATGATACCTGTTCAGGTTAATGGTGCTATTGTTGACATTTTGATAGTGGTACAACTATCTCTACTGTGAGAACAGAGGAAAATGTGTGTACACCAACGGACAATTTGTCACAACTGCAGGTGTTTCTGGTGTTTTTCTGCCAAAATGCTAAAATAAATGTTGAAGGTGCTGATGTAAAACACTCATTCTTGATTTCAGACAAAAGTCCCATCAACCTCATGGGGAGAAATTTTCTATGTAAATTACATGCATCAATCCATTGTACGGCCAGAAGGTTTGTTTTTATATTGCTGGACTCTGCCAAATTTGAACATGCTCTCCACTTTCACAGTACCCAGTATCCAAGCAATTGCTAAAACCTCTTCACCCTGCGCAGCATTGATGTTTGCTATGAGGCCACTTCTACATTGCCATTGCACAGCCTCAATTAACCCTTCAGAGCAGTACAGACAGGTAGCTGACTGGTTTTTAAATCAACAACAAGGGTTGGTGAGGGAGCAATGTTTGTTTATTGGTCCACAGGGGTGTGCTATCCCAATTCAACTATCTTATGCACTGTTTAATGTAAAAGATTCTTTCACATTCTTTCAGAAAAGAAGACGCACCAACAGTTGTGAAGTGTTTGTTGAAAGAGATGATTCCAAGGTTTAGATAAGATATTCCTTTATTAGTCCCACAGTGGGGAAATTTCTCGCATCACGGCAGTAAGTGGACAGTACAAAGAAAGAAAAACAGATTGATAAATAATATAATGGAATAAAATAAAATTAAATATAATATGTAAAATTAAATACTAAATATACAAGATACAAAATACAAAAAGTAGCAGCAGATGACTTGTATTGCACATGGTTTATTGTCAGTTTTTGGTGTGTAAGGTCACTGAGTGCAGTGTTTGTTGTAAAGTTTGACAGCAGCTGGAAGGAAAGACCTGAGGTATCTCTCCTTCGCACACCGTGGGTGCAGCAGCCTGTTACTGAAGAGATGATAGCTTAGCCATCATCCTACTGTTGCCCACTACCTCCACTGGGTCCAGGGGGCATCCCAGAACAGAGCTGGCCTTCTTGATCAGTCTGTTGAGCCTTTTCCAAAAAAGACCTGAGTCTCCGCAGCAGATACAGCGTGCTCTGTTCTTTTTAGTACAGTGCGTAAAAGTGTTGTCAGTCCAGTCCAGTTTATTGTTCAGGTGGACACCCAGGTACTTGTAAGAGTCCGCTATCTCAATGTCCATTCCCTGGATGTTTACTGGTGTGGGAGGAGTGTTTTTCTGTTTGCGGAAGTCCACCATCAGCTCTTTGGTCTTCCAAGCATTGATCTGGAGGTGGTTCCGCTGGCACCAGTCCACAAAGTCCTAGGTCAGTTCTCTGTACTCCCTGTAGTCCCCGTCAGAGAATGTTTGCAGGTGGCAGTAAGTGGAGTTGTAAGAGAAGTCTGCAGGGTCTTCATCAGGTGGGATGTCAGCGCCACTGGCCTATAGCTGTTGAGGTCCTTAGGGTGTGGAGTCTTCGGCACCGGTACCACGCAGGAAGTTTTCCACAGCTGTGGCACCCTCCCCAGCTTCAGGCTCGGGTTAAAGATGTGCTCCACTATCCTGCACAGTTGATCAGCACAAGACTTGAGGAGCTGTGAGCTGATGCCATCAGGACCAGCAGCCTTTCTTGCCTTGATCCTCCTGAGTTCTCTCCTCACCTGGCTTGTTGTGAGGGACAGGTTGGAACAAGGTGACTGTGTGCTGGAGGTTGGGGATGAGGCAGAAGGGCAGTAGACAGGGGATGTTGTGAATGTGTGTGCTTGTGAGCTAGGTGATGTGTGATGGGGAGCTGGGGTGGGGGTGGGGCAGCCCACAGGGGGCTCAGACGGTGATAGCTGCTGCCGGGAGGACAGGAAGGGGGAAGGGGCAGATGACTTATCAAATCTATTGAGATTCAGGTCATTCGCCCACCTCCTTCCCCCCTGCAGGCTGGGAGTTGGGTTCCTTGTAGCCTGAGATTATTCAAAGGCCCCTCCAGACACGCTGATGTTGTTAAGCTGCAGCTTGTTCTCCATCCTCCTCCTGTAGTTGTTCTTTCCCTCCCTGATCGTTCTCCTCAGCTCTCTCTGCACTTCCTTCAGCTCCTCCTTATTTCCCAACCTGAAGGCTCTCTTCTTTTGTTTGAGGAGGACCTTGATGTCGGGAGTTATCCAGGGTTTATTGTTCAAAAAACACAGTACAGTCCTGGTGGGTACGGCATTTTCCACACAGAAGTTTATGTAGTCTGTAATGCAGTGTGTCAGACTATCAATATCCTCCCCTTGGTCACCACAAAGCACTTCCCACACAGTTGAATCAAAGCAGTCCTTTAAAGCCTCGTTAGCCTCATCAGACCAACTCTTGACAGTGCGAGTGACTGCTGGCTGCCTGTGTACAAGAGGGTCATACACAGGGAGGAGGTAAACCAGTTTTAGGTTGTAGTCTGATCTTCCCATGGGGAGGGAGAGGTGATGAGTTGTATGCCTCCTTTGAGTTGGCATAGAATAGGTCCAGTGTTATAACATCTGACGAGGATGGAGAACGAGCGCTTTAAGATCAAGGCCATAGCACAGGGACGTCAGGGCGGCTGGACAAGGTAGAAGGCGTTGTTGGCAGGAACATCAGCATGGCAGACCTGTGGAAGATCCCGCAGTCATAGCTCAGTTTACTCATCAGGGCAACGTATGACACACTCCCCTGCCCACTGAACTTGCACTCCTGGTTTGTGTGAGTGCTGCCCCCTCTGCAACAGCCCAAATGCAAGCCTCAACCACATCCTATCAGGCTGCAAGATCACGCTCTCCCAAGGGCGCTACACGTGGCGACACGACCAGGTCCTGACCAAATTGGCCGAGGTGCTGGAGAGACGCAGGCTGGACATGAGCAGAGGTCATCCCCCACCAGCAGACCATCACATCCAGTTTGTCAGAGAAGGTGGGGTCGACACAAACACAACACCAAGAGTTCCACCAAGGTCAGTTCTTGCCACTCAGGACTGCAGCATGAGAGCTGATCTCAGCAGTTTCAGTTCCCCAGAGAGATCACCACCATAAGCCTCCACCCTGACATAGTGATGTGGTCCAGTGACACAAAGACTGTGCTCCTCATCGAACTAACTGTCCCGTGGGAAGAGGGCCTGGAGGCTGCCTCAGAGAGGAAGAGGCTGAAGTACTCTAAATTCACCACTGAGTTCTAGGTGGCTGTTTGGAGAGCCATCATCTACCCAATTGAGGTAGGATGCCACGGCTTTATCGGAACATCAGCTGTCCGCTTCATGAGAGACATAGGAGTAACAGGAGCAAACCAGCAGAAGGCCCTGAAAGACCTGGCTGAAGAGGCTGAGAAGTGCAGCTTTTGGCTCTGGCTGAGGAGAAAGGACAAGAGTTGGAGTAACACCTAGCGCGGGGGTTGGCTGCAGGGGGTGGCAGGGAGATGTCCCAGCCACTGCCCCACCACCAGGAGATGTTCCAGGTTTAAAAGGGCGAAACGTTGTGGATTGGTGACTTTGCTGACGACCCTGCAGCCAGCCGACCCAAGGGCACTGAAGAAGGTGCGTCAGGCAGTAATGCCACAGCAGATCACCATCTACCTATATAATAAATGTCTCTGCTGGGGCAAGTGACATACTGGGTGAATGTGGGTAGAGTGGAGTCCAGAGAGCCATGATTGAAGTCACCAGAGATGAGGAAGAGGGCATGAGGGTGCTATGTCTGCAGCCTGCTTTTGACAGAGTGGAGGACATCGCAGGCCGCATCCGCATTAGCAGAGGGGGGGAATGTACACTGCTAACGTGATAACATGTGAGAATTCCCTCGGCAGGTAGAATGGCCTCATGCTTACAGCTAGTAGCTCAGTGTCTTTATTGCAGAGTTGCTCCTTAATAGTGATGTGCCCAGCGTTACACCATCTATCATTCACAAACACTGCCAGCCCTCCTCCTTTCCTCTTACCACTCTCAGTTGTCCTATCCGCCTGCAACAGCTGGAAACCGTCCAACCTGGCATCAGTGTCTGGGGTTAGTGCAGTCAGCCATGTCTCCGTGAACAGCATGATGCCACACTCTCTGTATTCCCTCTGATGCCAGGTTAGTGCCATTAGCTCATCCATCTTATTGGGGAGAGATCTCACGTTCCCCATGATGATGGAGGGTATAACTGGCTTGAACCGTCTCCTCCTAGCACGTCACTCCGTTCCGGCACGTCTTCCCCGTCCCTCCTCCTCAGCTCATGGGGAATGTCGGGTTATGTTAACATTAGCACAACGCATGCAGGCCAGGCTTAACAACAGATTCTTTTTTTGACTTAAAACCTAAATAAAAACGAATGCTGCACAAATATTCTCTCATTTGATCCATTTTAGATGATGGCGGTGGCGGACCAAGGACTGCAATTCCCATCCTTAGACAAGGTGTATCGATGCATTCCATATGAAGAGCCACAAGGCATCTACTATTTAAATATTATGACTCTGAACCCTGATGATTGGTTACAGCGACTAGGTATTGATTACATCACTGACAACAATGACTGAGAGGATTAGGAGAAAATGGACCCAGAGACGAGAAGCATTATAACAACCAAATCAGAGGTTGAAATAAATCTGGGGTGATTCCTACAATTCCTTATTATTTCCATATAAACCTAGTTCTTACATTTTTTATTTTGTGTGATTTGTGTAATTTCTTTTATACTCTAAATATGTTTTAGTTTGAGTAATTTCAATATAATCTGGGTTTGAAAAATTAAGTTTTGATTGATTGTTTGTTGTTTTCAATTATAATAATCACAGTAGCATTTGATTTAGAAACCTCGTTTGAATGATTTCATGAGGCATGAAGATTGCTGCTAATTGAAGTTTTAATCTGATGAGATGACATAATCAGACACTCTCAGCACCTGCATTCATCGCAGAGTTCATCATTTTGTAACAATATGAAGAAAGCATCATGCCATCATGACATGTACAATAGATTAAATACTATCTCAATAAATAAAGAATACACTGAAGGGGAATATATCTCATCACATGGGAAGAACAAGGATGGTTCAACATGATGGATTCCATACCACCATGCTACGTAAGTGCTTGTAACCTCTCCATGGTGGTGACCCTCTACTGTACACGTGTTGAAGACACACGGATACCTCAGCTTGCATTTGCTTGATTTAGATATGATTTAGAAATTGATTTGTTTGTTGTGTTTTGATTTGAAGTTGATTGTTGTGATTTCATATAACTCCTATTTTGGTTTGCACTTCTTTAAGTGTGTTTTGATATTAATACTACCTCAAGTTAATCAACTACATAAAGTACCTCTTTACATTAATAAGGATACATCTGGATGAGATAGGGATAGAAAATAGGTCTTTCCTCCCTGTCATCGCAGGGGTCTTTTTGTCCATCTCTGGTCAACATAAGGGGGGTTTCTGGCTCCTGTGAGCAGGCACATGTGATTTAGGACCTCCATCGTGAGCCCCTTAACACTTGTGGTGTTTCAGGGGTTCTTCACTCCTCTGAGGGTCTGCCTCAAGCTGCACTTGTTGGCTGGAAGGTGGAGCTCATAGGACATATGATAGAGATGCTCAGGCGACTCCTCCAGACACAGCTGTGGTTTTCTGCTGATACTGCTGGTGCCACGATTAATAACAGAAGACCTCGGTCAGTAACAAGTGGCTGGGTGTTGTGAGAATCAGCACCTGGGTGTGTGTAAATCATGTTTCCTTGTTTATAGTCAATGGAGCAATAGTATATTCGCACATCCTTCTTCTCCCTCTTCTTTTAGGTAATATGGAGCGTATCATGCACAGAAGTCTTTATTGATGATTCCTCCTTTGTCCTTGATCAAGCTTAAATAAACATCATCAGCATAAGACATCCTGGACTCCAGCGCTCTTTCTTCACCGAAATACCTCAACCACCGGTGATAAGATTTCTCCCTAACATTCAGATCGCTTCATATTTTATGTTGCAGCCTTTTGTCAAAATTATGTCTAAATTCCTCTTTACCCTTGAAATATCAATGGTATTCAGACACTTTGCTATGACACTTGAAATTTAACTCAGGTTCCTCCCACACACTTCTTGCCTGGCTTTCTATGACACTGATCTCGCTCTCTCACGCAGTGGAAAATACTTTGACTGCGCTGGCTGCCTGCTCCAAACACCATGTATGATTAACTTAGTTTCAGAAATTCTAAGTTTCATATTTTAGAAAATAATACACAATATACAAAAGTTTTTCAATGCTCTGATTTTTTCCATAGTTATCCAGACCTGGAGATTACTGAAGTCAAATTCTATACATTTCCATGCTGCGTAGGACTCATGAACAAGGCTGATAAGAAAACTAAACTAAAACACTAGCTAAAAAAGTTCATTCTCTGGTGATTTGTCATGACAAGTGACATCTCACCCACTGTTAATATAAAAATATTGTTTAGTGCAGCTTTAAATCATAGTTTGATAATCAAGGTTAGACTGTATTTTATGTAAGTTCTCTTATAACTGATTATGTTTGGACAAAAAGTAGCATCTCTATTGTTAGAAGTCGTTCACTCAGTATTACTATTTATACTGAAAACCAGGTTTCATATCAGTACTAGTATTGAAAATAAATGTCAGTCTCATGTAGATTTTGTTTATATATTTTAGAGAATGTCACTTTTTAGCCAACATTCTGACAGCTGCTCATCATGGGCAAAATAAAAAAAATGATGATCTGTCTAATCCGTATAAGAACAACATGTACTGCCTCGTGTGTTCTTAAAATGTGATGAGCAGTCGTCATCAGTCGACTGGCTTTTGCAGTTTTGTTTGTTAATGCAAACTGAAAGAAACTAACAAATGGTAATTGAACAGATGATACCCCCAAAAACTCTGAGCATTAATGTGAGGAAGCTCCTTCAAAAAAAGGTAAGGCTGCTCGGAGTAACCTGATGTGTGACCTGAACTGAAGGTCAGACTGAGTTGTGTTTTGATCCAGGACCAAGAATTTTGTGTTTTAGCTTTAGTGGGTCATCAGTTCAATGTTCTTTACCTTTATCGCGGTCGTACAGTAGATCTTCTGTGGAGTAGGGACTGCCGTCATGTGATCCTGGGGGACAAGCTGGCGAGGGACAAGGCGACAGGCTGGAGCAGCTGCTGGACCGGCCGGGGGCTGAGGGAGTCTGGGTGTCCATGCTGCGAGTGCTGCTGCTGCGCTGCTGGGGAGGGAAGGGTGCTCGCCGCCCATCAGGAACCTCCAGGGACTGCAGAGGCCGAGAGGAGACAGACAGCAGGGGGTGAGACCAGAAAACTGATAAGAAGCAAGTCGGTCCAGGTTAGTCAGTTAGACTGAAACAGGTTTACTGAACACTGGTTGATCACAGTCCGTCTCAGGATGAACGTGGATCAAACAGAGCCTCACCTTGAGCTCCTCCTTCTCTCCGTTGTCTTTGATGAAGACCTTCTCCAGCTCATGGTTGATGCCCTCCATGCTGCTGGGCACCCGTGAGATGGAGGGCTTTGGCACTGTGATGTTGGACAGCGGCATCTGGGCCGACTTCGACATGGAAAAGTGCTGCAACACACAACACACAACACACACACACACAGAGTTCGTGCAGCTATCCTTGTAAAGACATTCAATGTGGACCCCTACCCTTCACCTTGACCCCCTGACCTTAACCAGGACCTCAGGAATGACATCTTGCGTCATCAGTACTGTCATGACAACGTCTGATGCCAACAAGGTGTTTCTACCAGAAGAATCCCAAAGTGGTAACAAAAACATGTATACACACACACAAACACTAAAATATGATCTGGACTTTGGTAAATTTCAGAAACTTCTCTCTGGAGACTCACTTGGAGGAGAGAGTCACGAGTTTGTGGCACCTCGGCATTACAATACATTAACAATACAACCTGATTGCCAGTTTAGTGTTGGACTTGAAGAGACCACCACTTTAGCAGACTGCTGCCCCTGCAAATTATTTCTCCACAGACTGAAATCACTTGGCTAATGGGTCAGTGCACTTTCCGGCAGTTTGTTTTTTCATTTTAAACCAAAAACATGAAAACGTTTTCCTGTTTTTGTTGTGAAAATCAAATTGGAAGAAACAATTCTGCTGTTTGTAAATTCCTTTTTTTCATTTTTCCTTGTTGAATTTAAGAATGTAGAAAGGTAGACAGGTGGAAGTAAAGGTAAATATTTCAAAATAAAAGTCAAGAGGATAGAATAGCCAGTCTACAAGCACAGATAGATAAAGATATTTTTTCTCTTTGCATTAATACATGAAAAATATTTTATCAGAAGTGTGTGAATATTTACTTGTGTATCGTGAACTAATAGCCTCATTAATTAGTTTTTCTCAATTGCTTTCATGCAATTCACTCATCAGAAACATCATTCTCACAACTCTTAATGCAGTTCTCAAAACAGTTCATCATTTTCTCTCACTAATTAGCAATTCTCATTGTATTTGTACAAGCTTCCTTTGTATCCACACATAGTTCACTTCTAATGATGTTTTCTCATCGTGTCGATGCATTTCTCATCTGACTCTGACAACTCATGAAAACAGTTTGTTTGCATCAGATAGAATGACAGACCTCTCACTCACTTTGATACTGTCCTGCAGCATCAGTGTTTTCAATCAAATTTTTTTCAACTGCTTTTACACATTTTCTAAACTAGGTCTAATTTTTTCAAAATTCTACACATACATCCATAAATTGCACACAGAATGCAAAGTGCCACGAATCTGCTGCAAAATGAAACACTGCATTGAAAATATGATACAGTAAAAACATCAACAATTTTTTCAGTATAGTAATTCTTTGGATACACCATGTTCTAAATCTAAAGCTCTTCTGTTTTCCATAGGCTTGTATATACATTTCCATACAGTGTTCTAAAATGACAGGACAGTGATCTGTTAAGAGGTTATAATTGTTCAACGTCCAATAAACACCAATGCAGTGTTAAACATTTTTAGTCTGTATTTTTTGCAGTTGTCTCTTTCTAAAGTCAGTCAGGTTTTTATCAAAACATCAAAACATTTGTAGTTTAAGTCTTGAAGCTCTGGTGAAAAGGTTTAATTCATTAGTGACAATGTTGAAGTGACTGATTGACTTTGCATGTTTCAACACATGTGAACAAGGTTTTTTTTTAGAGGCTTTTGCACTGGCGATTTAGTGTTAGGAGAAATCTATGAACTGTTTTGAGAACTGCATTAAGAGTTGTGAGAATGATGTTTCTGATGAGTGAATTGCATCAAAGCTTTTCAGAAAAACTGTAATATGTGTAAACACACTCCCAGCTAGTGTTGTCTAAAGTGACCAGCAGAGGTCTCCACTGTTTCCACATTATTGTTCACTCTTTCACCGAATCACTTCATATTCTGCTACATGACCAAGCTAATGTTCACTGTTTATAGCTGCTGTTGGTTGTAGCCGACACTACGACCTTTATTCTGAAATTCATCAGTCAGACATCACATAGTGGACAGATCAATCAGCCACAGCCGTATTGATCTTTATCATATCAGCAGCTTTTAGAGCAAAAGCCATAACTACATATAATGTAGCTGTTTAACACATTAGTCGCCTCTAAGGTCGAGTTTTAACACACACCAGACTTTAAAGAAAAACATTCACATTCATAGATATTCAGGATCTAAGCTTCTTCTCTGGTCCACGTCAGAGGAATAAACACATGATCAACACACTGACTCTATTCTGGCCAGAGACTGAGAATCACCTGGCCCGTTGTTAAAGAAGACCTGTACTTTTAAATCACATGGTGAATTTGATCACAGGGTGAATTATAAGAGATGTACAGTATAATACCCTCATTTCACTCATAGCATGTAAGCTACTTAGTCTACTCATTCATGATGACAGGTTATAGCAACAGTAATCCCTCCATCTGTAAGATGACTGTACACACACCAGATTCATGATTATGTGTGCGACTGTCTACAGACACTCACGTGACTGAATATTTCAATCTGAGCTTGGTCCTTAAATCTTCAGGACAGTGATAAAGGTTTTCAGGCAGAACGCTACCTGAACGTGGTTGGCTGTGGAGGTGTGGTTGGTGGTGCTGGTGAGGATGGAGTGGGCGATGGTGTTGTTCTGGAGGGGGGGACAGTTGGTCTTTGTCTTCACTGTGGTGTCCTCCTGGTTCACCGCGCTGGAGCTGCTGCTGAAGCTTTGCAATCTGCTGGAGGACGAGCAGACAGAGGAAACACATGGAGAAACATAAACATGAAGCAGGTAAGTGGACTTGAAACAAGTCAATAAGATCCCACTGGAAGCTCTATAAAGCTGTCGGGCCTCTGAGCTTAGATGAAGACAGACCTCGGTGCACACTCTATAAAAACACTAACAGTTTGAATCACAATCAGAACCTGAAGAAACTAGGAACACTGACCACGGCAGCTTCACCACACTCTCGCTGGACTGTGGGAAATGACTCAATACTCTGATGTGACAGAGCTGAGCTGAGGCTGGAGTTCAGGATGCACAGCCTTTGTTTAGACAGGGACAGTAAATAAAAATAAAAAAAAATACCTGAAAAGTCACTATTACAGGATGGATGATAAAATGCTGCGTTTTTTCACTTCTTTCACATTTTGTTATGTAGAAAATCATTTTTTCTTATCAATCTACAATATTCCATAATGACAAAGTGAAAACACAGTTTTAGAATTGTTCGCCCGCAGCAGGTGAGTGAGTTAACATGACACTACTCACTAATCAGGGTCAGGAGGACAGGAGAGAGGAGGATTATAGTGTTTGTTTTCAGATTAGTACTTGTCAACAATCTGAATATAGATCAGCTTCCAATTTGTTTATAGTAAGTTTCACACACTGTAAATAAAGATGGACCTCACCCGCAAGTTTCTAAAGAGCAGTTTTGAAGCTCAGAATGAGCTGCTCCACCGTCACCATATTGGCAGTGACTGACTCCGCCCTTAACTCCCAGTGAATCCAAAAATGGACAAAGAGGAGGGGCTTGTGTGGAGCAGAAACTTCATTGAATGCCAGTTTGTGGCAAACATACGCTTACCAATCTGACACTCAAAGAGGCCACGCCCTCATTTATACATAACTTTAAGCCTTAATGAAATGTAAACAGGTGAGTTGTATAAAAAATTCACCCCCCGAACAGTTGTCATGAAGAAATTGTCATGTCATGAGGTAATTAGCTATAGAGACCAAAACTGCTGTGTATAACGACTTCCTCTGTGCTAAGACTTCCACACGCAGAGTGGTGACTCGATCAGTATCAAAACTCGATCCTTTCTTTATTGTACTCTACTGGATTTGGTCCACCTCAGCTAGTGATGTAGCACAGCGCTCATTCATGACAGCCAGGCAGATGTAAAGGAGTGACACATTACAGTGATACGCCTTTTATCTAACTGATTGTTAGATTGATTTATATCATATCAATAATTTAAGATGATCAACTTCACAGGTTTGATTAAGGACCTTCAATTTGAATTAAGTAGCTCAAGAAAGTTGTGTCGGCTGTGTCAGATTTAGTATCTTCCAGGCTGTAAACATGTTTATTTCTGCTGTAGTTGGACATTTTAACATGGGAGTCTATGGGGACTGACTCACTGTTGGAGCCAGACTCTGGTGGTCATTAGAGGAACTGCAGCTTTTGGCACTTGAGTCTTGGCTTAATTTTTCAGCCTGGAGGTTAAGGCATGGTTAGATTTCTGTTGTCTTTAATGGGCTTTGTTGCAAGCATATTTACTTTAATATAAGTTGTTAATAAATCAAGTCAAATTGTAGCATTCAACAAAATATTGAGATCTATTGTTTTAAAGTGGCAAAATGGGTTTTATGTCTATAAAAAACATGATAAAAGACAATGGGGACAGTGGATAAGTTCTATAATCAGTGTGTGTAACTCTGGTAACAGACTACTGCAGCAACCCTATCTAATAGTTCAATGATTCATCAATATTTTATGGTTTATTCTAGTGCTAAATGTAAAAATGACCACACACCTTCCTCACCCCTTCCCCCACACATAGCCCTCAAGTTTGTAGCTACAGTTTTCTAAGTTAGACTAAGACAGAGTTTGCTTGGACAACACACCTGCTTCATTATTCAGATACAGATGGATCAGACAGAGAAGTCTTATTATTCACACTAATGTTCCAGCTGACTTTTCTCATGTAGCTGCACTGCTCAGGTCTGTCCCCTCTCCTCTTCCTCCTTGCACCTCGTGTATTGACATCTGAAGAATCTGTGTCAGTGCTGCTCCTCCTCTGCAGCCGTGTAACTCAGTAAGGTGCCTGTGCACACATTAATGAGGGCTGAGCTGTCATCCACCCAGTCCTCATAGTTCTCTTTGCTGCAGGAGAAGGAGAGGAGCCAGCTGGGGCTCGGCTGACCATAAATTGCGGCAGGTTATAGCCATTGCAAAGAGAGGAAGCTGGTAGTTAAGAGTGAGATAGCGTTATCTGCCGCCTCCCTGCCGCTGCTGAGTATCAGCAGGGTGGAGCTGAGAGCTTCATGCAGGGTGCAGCTTCAGAGAATGTGAGTCTGTCACTGCCGTGCACCATCAGCACCATAAAGCCACATATACAATGTGATGCTATGATGTCACACAGGAGGTTATACAGAGGAAACTGTCAATTACAACAACTGCACTTAATTCCTCACCACATCAAACTTGTAGGTCTGATACTAAACCATGATTTCTCAAGTACAGCATCATGTCATTTTCAACAATGTAACTAAGAGATGAAAACATAGATAAAAAAGTATCACAACCTCCTCTGTACTAAGACTTCCACATGCAGAGTGGTAACAGGACCTTCAGTATTTGGATTAAGTAGCTAAAGAAAGTTGTGTCAGCTGTGTCATATTTAATATCTACAACTGTTATTTCAATGTATCAGATACATATTTACAACATTTAAAGCTATACTATGCAGGATGTATAGACTCATACAAAAGTAATCCCTCTCAATCTTCACTTATGACCAAAGTGTGTGGCGGTGTATGTTTCTTCAGAGACCTCTATTTTCTTCTTATTTTGCTGTGTTCAGGATGTTTCTGGACCGCAACCTCTGGGCAGTGGGTGTGTAGCTCCCAACCAATAACAGCAAACAGAGAGTGAGGGTGGGACTCTATAAAAAGACAGTGACCAGGTGGCATCGCTGTCCTCATCTCTCTTCTCTGCTCTCTGTCTGTGTCATGGATGTATAAAGAGCTGCAGGTCTGTGTGTGGAACCAGCCTGCAGGGTTGGGTGGAGGTGTGGGAATTACCGCCTCACGGTTGCATTCCTCAGTCATAATGGGGGGGGGGGGGGGGCAGACAACCTGAAAACATGTGATGATGGGGGGCTGACTTCTGATGCAGTTGGTTCTTTAACATGGACCTTTCATTATTGTTCAATTAGTGAAACATTTGGTAAATCAATCAAATTATGTTAGGCGAGGGCGGGGCTTGGTAGATATCTTAAGGCCTTTTCTTTTCCCAAGATTCATTGTGCGCCGATAATGAAAAAAAAAGAACACTGACAGAGAGCCTGAGGATTACACTATTAAATGTAAGTATTGTGCTTCAGCTCAGTACAACAGCTAACGGTACAACTGTTAAAACTACGGGTCTTATAACCTCATGCTTCTGTGAAAAAAAGTTACGTGTTGTCAAGGTTGCTAGGCGACAGGAGCCTCACTGTGTGAAGCAAAGGTGACCAAAGCGAAAATCCTCCGTAGGCCAGACCACCTCATGGTCTAAGGAGGGTCCACTCTTTCGTAGACCAGGTCCTCCAAAGGATGCAGCCCCTGAATTGGTACAAGTGGGCGTGGCCTAGCACATATTTCTTCATAACCAAAGCTGATTTTGAGCAATCCTGACTGAACTCGCTGGAGACATCCTGCGCATCCCCTGCTCATACACAGAGTTTTGCTCACATTTGATGAAGGCAGGACAAACAGACAAACTTTGAGCGCACCATCACCAAAACATCTCAGGCTTTGTGATGAAGAAACAAGTGTGGGCGTGGTCTCGCTCCTTCAACAGTAGTCAACCTTGCTTGTTGCTGTTTGTGGGTTTGCACCCCCTGATTTTCTTCATTTCTTAAGTTGTAATTTTCAGCCCCAACCAACAGCTGCCTCTAGAGACATAAGAGACTTCATAAAACATTTTCACATACACTACTATTCTCTGACACCTACAAACACACTTCGATGTGTAAGATTGGTGGAGTTACTGTCAAATGATGTAATTCTTGTCTGAGTGTATAAGATAACTTTTGTGTCATTGTGAATAAAATGTAGCTTTTGTTTAAATCTTTTGTGAGTTCCTCGACATATAATTTCAAAGACAGTTTATCAAAGCCAATGTATGTGTAAGATGATACCACCGTGGATCTTTGTTCATTAAAATTAAGTAAATTTCTTTACTTCTGCTGCATGTATACAAAAGGCTGGAAAGGAAAAAGAGAAGGGGGTGTGTGGGAAACTTCAGTTCATGGAGCCACATACAAGCACCATGTGCAAATTTACCATCCTGTGCATCAAACAAGAGGTTTGGCCTGAATGTGTGTGTATTTGTGCTCATGCCTTTTCGAGCCGGTCAGCACTGCCCCAGGACGCAGAGCGCTGGTCGGTGCTCCTCTTCTTTCCCGTTTTCGTCACTCCGACATCAAGTCTGAAAAGAACATCACAGCCACTTTACTATCAACATATGCTATGCTGTTCTACACAAGGGGAGGCAGTTTCATTTATACAGCACGTCAAACAGAAAGGCAACTCACAATGCTTCACAAAGGCAAAGAAAAGCATTAGAACGACATAAGAAACAATAAGTAATACAAATCTAAATAAAATCAAAAAAGACAGAGACAAATATAAAATCAGATTTTAAAAAAACAGGTAAAATTAATGAAAAAGGAAATTAAATACAGAAATACAGTAACAAGTTGTAAGTTGCCCCAAATAATACCAATATGTAAAAGTGCAGTAGAGAAACCAATGAATCACAGGCGCAAGACAGGAGCAGAGCAGCCAGAGTTGGGGCACATTTTACATCGTGTGTGCAGCACAGTAGTTGGGAGCAGCTTCTCCCTTTTTGACTCCATGCTCGATCAGCTAACTGCTTCCTAAAGACCTGCATTCTTCAAAGAGATCAGAAATGTATTTTGGGCCCACATCATTAGTGACTGAGCCTATGTAGTACGCATTCTACCAAGTGAGCTACTGAGGCGCCGCCTCACAGATCTATTCTGTTGGTAACTGATAGTCAGTTTAAAGATTTAAGAATACGAGTGATGTGCTCAGATCTCCTGGTTCTTGTTAGTGTTCTGAATGAGTTGAAGTTGTCTAATGGAAGACCAGACAACAGACTGTTACAATAGTGTACCCAGCTGGAGATGAAGTCCTGACGGCTGGTTTTAAGGCTCAGTTACTGAATACAGGCTGTGTGCATTTCTGTGTGGACTGAGCGCTTTGATATTTTCACAGTATTAATATAGAAGCTAGACCTGCTTTATAATCACACAACACATGGACAGAGACCTTTATATTATATGGACCTTTAAAGGATCATTCTGATTTATTACTATTTATATCCTTCGTTTATAACTTGGCTATTTCTATCAGTCATGATTACACTGTAGTCACTAAAGTCTGTCAAAGAGATGGTCAAGCCTGTATGTTTCAGTGATGGATTATCATTGTGACAAACTCATAGAAGCAGCATGTGGAGACATACACACATGGACACATTATACAGTGAAAGCAGAGCTGAGCTCTGTGACACAGAGAGCACTATAGTGAACTTATCTAAGCACACACATATTATAACACAAAAGAAACTCAACTGCTATCCTGCTCATCTTAATTGGTCTAACTCAAAGAGCCACTTGTTTATTTTCAGCAGCGTTTTAGTTACTGGAGCCTCTTCTCTTATTCTGTCACTCTGTCTTAGTAAGGATGAAGAAGGTGAAGCCACCCAGCTGACGGCACAGACGTAGAGTGACACTGAGCTGAGGTTTGGATTCTGATTCTTCACTCACTGTTTAACAGCAGGACTTTAGAGGGAAGCCATGACGAGTATCTTCTTGTCTACAATTTTCTATGTGAATTTATTTCCATGATCATGGGAAAAAGTCATTTGCATTGACTCCATAAGTGTGTAAATGACGTCTATGTATTCAGATTTCATTTGGTTATGATACTCCCTCACCCAAAGACACAATTTATAATGGAGACGGACATACAACATAAAGTCAGATGAATCCCAAGTTAACTATACTATTTAAATCATTCACGTGAAAGACAAGGCCTCCTGAAATGTGCATTACACTGTAATTTCACACTCCACTGGAAAACTGTGAACATACAATTATAATATAATATATAAATATACAGTTTAAAATTTCTGAAAGTGCACCAAATGCTGAACTGTGTTATTTCAGTTTTTGGTCACTTTTATTTTAGATTTTGTATTTATTATTTGTCAGCTCTGAGTGGAATCATGATTATATTGTGTTATTGTTGTTTAAATGAAAAGCTAACGAAATGAGCTGTTTTAATTTTTGTTTTACATAAGGCTCAGCAGCTGTTGTGTTGTAACCCCATATAAAGAGTAGAAGAAGTTGCTTGGTTGTAAGAAACTTAAAAGAGAGAAACTCATCACCCTACAAGGTCAAAATCGTTTTGATCCTAATGTGAGCCCATACATATCAGCATTAGAGGTGCCTGGATCATATTACAAAAATTATTCAAACTCTGATAACCATGATTAAGGCTTTGGTCATTGTGGTGGAAAATTACTTCTACATGAAACATTGTTCTGGACACTGACATTAAATCACAATAGTATAAGAAAAAAATGAAAAAAGAAGAGGAAAATGAAAAAAAAAAAAAAAGTGAAACTCCTCCACTCAGACTAGTTTCAGGTCACATCCCTGTTTATCCAGAGTCATATAAATATGAACCATTTGTGTGAAATATTGGCATAATTGCTGTGAAGTCTTCAGTTATGGCTAAAAAGTGTTTTGTGAGGTCACACTGACCTTTGACCTTTGATCACCAAAATCAAATCAATTCAACCTTCAGTCCAAGTGAATGTTTGTGCCAAATTTCAAGAAGTTCCGTCGAGGTGTTACTGAGATATTGTGCATGAGAATGGGACGGACGGACGGACGACCTGAAAATATGCCTCTGGCTCTGACTGTCGCTGGTGCGGAGGAATAAAATGAAAAAGAAAAGAAGAAGAAAAATAAAAAAAAGAGAACAATGACATTGACCTAATCCCTCTCTGTAAATATGACACATGAAAACATAGTCATGTAGCGATTTGTTTAGGTCAGAGGGTTGGTTTAGAAACCGAGGAACTATACAACTCTCACAGTCATGCCTTCAACTAAAAGCAGAGAGGTCATGGGGCTTTTGAAGTAGGTGGTAAATGTCACATAACCTGGAAGAAGTAAGGTGATAGAGGTGAGTTCAGGTGGGCAGCTGAGAGTGAGCAGCATTTCTTTTTTTTTTTTTACAGAAAAAGTTTCAAAGTAACACTGAAACATTTAAACTGGTCTGACTCAGTTAAAAACTGATTTACAGCAGGTCCCTGTTCAACAACACAGAAAGAATCATGTTACAATTAGAACAAGAACAACACATTAATGAACAACACAAGCAGCTGTACAGACACTAGAGAGTAAACTTGTCTATGAGCTGACTGTCCTTCCACCAGGTACTGTTTGAAATGTGCTTTAGATTGTTAAAGGTTATTGCTGATCAGGGTCGTAGAACATCTGTTATAATCTATTATTACTCGTCATTTTATTTTTCATTTCTAATAATAATGAGACATGTCCTACTTAATAGCATTACTGAGTGTACGTCACTTTTCATGTTAACAGCACATGAAGCAGATGAATTTTTTTTTTCTGCAGTGACAGCAGAGGGAACTAACACAGTCAATATGAATGATACACAGCTACAACTAAAACATGAACAAACCACTGACAATCAATTAAACTGAACAGAAGTGACATCAACTCAAACCTTCCTCCCTGGATTTAAACAGGGTGCTGGCTTGCCGCAGAAGTGACTGTCAGGTTTTGCATCTTTGCCTCATACAGACGACTTCTCATGGCTGTAATTTTATTCATTTTATAAAAGGCTGAACCCGCACTCTGCTGCCACAATGAAGACCAGAATGACCAGCGCCCCCTCAGACAGAGTTTTGAAGTTCAGACTTCCATCACTGTTTTCAGCCAATGACAGAAAATATTTGATTGACGGGACCTGTGTTCCACATTTTAGTATTTGTATGAGGAAATAAGTTGTTTTTGTGAGCCAGTACTGATATAAGAGCATGTGAAGTGATCTAGTGATGCGTTCCTCTCTTGTGTTGTGTCTTGAGAGGATCACAGGGCAGGAAGGTGTGGACAGAATGACACAGAACATTACTACAACAGCCTGAGAAGTAAAATGACACCAATATTTGACAGTCAGATCAGTTCAGTTCCACTGAACTAAAGCCATGGACATGAAGTGGATACCCTTACTTTATCCTCAGTAAACGTTCCTAATCCTCCACAACTATAGAGACTGACAGTGGCAAGTCACAGTCCTCGCTCAGGTTACAGATGGTGAAACTGAAGATCCTCCACTAATGACACACCCTGAGACTGAGACTGTAGCTCTCCAGTGAGTCTTATGTAAGTGAAATAATCAATACTAATTACAGGAAACTTAAGGAGTAACTACACCTAAAAAATGTTTCTATGAGTAGTAAATTTCTATTGATTACTCGTCACAGTCATGAGGGTTGAAAAAGTGAATAAAAACAAATGTTTCTTGCAGATATTCCAACACGTTTGCCGACAGTTGGGTCAGATGTTCAGGTGTGTTATGCCAGTAGCAGCTAACGTGCCCTTGAGCCTCTATCTTCACTCAAAGATGATGAGTGTTTTACAGAGGAGTGGCGAGCTCACTTCTTTCCCACATTTTATTAATTCTCAAACTTGTTGTCTCCAGCCCAAACCGATACTGATTCAAATGACGTCACTTGAGGACATTTGTCAGACTTCACACAGCTCCCTCTAGATCAAATGCAGTCGTACTCACTAACATATGAAAACCACTCTTAACAGCAGGACTCAAAACAGGGGGGAAGGGAGGCTTCTAGCAGAATTTGGGAGTGTATATCTATGTGACTGTGTCAATGACTTTTTCTATTTTATTAGACCAATATATGAAAACTGCTAAATTAGAGACAATTTGATTAATGCAAGAAGTTGTACTGCTAATATCGTGTAAGAGATGTCCTGACTTTTCATCTAGTGCCATTATCAGGTCAAAATTTCAATTTGTCCAGTACTCAGGGTTTCTGCATTTGTATTCCACACCCAGTGGGCCCCCCTGGCCTAAGTTGACCCCCCACCAGATCTAAGCATTGGGTAATTTGGGGCTGCTCAATTGGAAACCTTGATATAATGGTTGGAAAGATCTGTGACATCTGTTGGTTAAAACATTTCATCGAACCCCCACCTTGGGTCGATGACGTGCAGCTGGTGAGCACACCGTCATCTGTAACACATTATACTGCAGGCCAACATGGAAGTGGCAAAAACTGCAGTTCCTTCAATGACCACTTGAGGCCATTAAGTGACAACCAAACATATGAATGATGACACAAGACCACAGACCTTTTAATCATTTATACATTGAATAAATGAAACGAAATGACTCATGCTTTTTGACAGGTTTGCTCGATTATTGCAAAAATCATAATCAAGATTATTTTAATCAATATTGAGATCAGGATTACTCATTGACTTTGGAAAAAAAACAGAATATTAAAAAACTGATTTCAAAACAAAAAACGTTGCGTCCATTTAATTATTTCCCTTATACACAATATGAGTAAAAGATACCTGAGCATGGGATACCCCCCCCCCCCACCAAGCTGGATAATGGTCAGTTTTCATCATTAACTTATGTCTGTATAACTTAGTTAACTCTGTTAACTCATACAAAACACACCTGACGCAGAGTCGGATGAGCTATGCACTAGGAGGTCAATAACACTTCTCCATCTGTATGTGACGGCCTTTGACTGGATGTGTCCAGAGATTTTTTCCGTCCTTACATGAAAAAGACCAAAACACACTTTAACACATCAGATGGCTTTCGTAGGGGGGGTGGAATTTGTTGTGCAATAGCATGCAGCACAATAATCGTTATTTCTCGATTATCTTGTTTTTATAATCGTAGGAAGCCAAAATCGTAAATGAAAATAAAATTTAATTAATTGCCCAGCCCTACTTTTTGATACACAATTTAATACAATTAACAACCATAGACTGTGAATAAAGATGGAGATAGCCTCTGTGATGTCACCCAGAGGTTTCTGAAGAGCGGTTTTGAAGCTCAGAGTGAGCTGCTCAGAGTGAGCTGCTCCACCCTCGTCATCTTGGCAGTGTCTAACTCCACACCTAACTCCCAGGTAAACCAAAAATGGTCAAAGAGGAGGTGTGTGGGTGAAGCTAAGACTTCAGTGCATGCCGGTTTGTAACAAGCGTACGCTCATCCATAAAATGTTACGGAAACCGAGAAAGGCCATATTCGCAAATATTTTTTCATCCCCTTATCCCAAGATAACAAAGCTTGTTATCCCAAGATAACGAGATATTTTTGTTATCTTGAAATAATGAGACAGTTATACTTAAAGTTGGAAAGATATTCACAGATTCGAACTCCTCGGTTCAACAACTCATAGCCAAAACATTGTAATAACAGAAACAATGCCTCTTTCCTACTTTGTTAAGGTAGACAACAAGCTACAACCTAGTTTTCATCAAACGAGACGTCCTTTGAGCTGGAGGAATAACATTGATCTCTATGAGCAGCCAGCTGTGAGTCGAGTCAAAGTGCCATACCAAAAAGAGATATATTAGTTAATATTCAATAACTTCACTCTTATTCACTGTAGTGTTACAAAAATCATGTCACATATAAATGCTCTCCTAATGGTTATACTACAACACTTAATGTGGAATAATGTACTTATTCCTAATTATAATAATTATAATAATACTAATACAACCAACAGGAAACCGCTAGTGGTTAGACTGATTTTTTTGACATTACAGTGTGAAGTTATTTACTATTTTCCCAATAAAAACTTCCCAAAAACAGAGAAAAAGCACATTTCTCCAAATTAAGTGTTGTTGTATAAACAGCAGGAGCTCACTGATGTGTGACATGATTTTTGTGACACTATAGAGCATAAGAGTGAAGTTATTAATAGGGTTGGACAGACTTTTAACAGCTCAGTATGAACCTGTTTTGCAGCAGATGGCTATGTTAGATAAAGATGAGGCAGAAGATTCTTCATCAGAGACCATGGTCTGAGCTGAAGTCCATGTTTGAAGGTTTAGTAATAAAGAAAGATTAATCTAATTTGAAATGTTTGCTGTGTTTACCACAACGAAACTTCATCATTCTCTACAAACATTCGTCGTCCAACTTGAGAAAGCATATCGAGATATGCAACGCATTTATGTAACATTTATTTAATTCCAGATAAACTTTTAAACAGACAGCTTAGTAGTTGCTGTTTTTATGGTATTTTATGGCCATTTCTACAGACTTTTTATAGTCAGTCAGTTATTCGATAGGTTGTAAGAGTCATTAGGTTCTGTAAATGTGGAACTATACAACAATGAGTTGACATAAAAAAAATATTTACTTTTAAATACTTCAGTATTTTTAAAATCAAGCACTCCAGTACTTTAACTTTTTGACTGAACAACTGTCACTGTATTGGAGTAATATTTGATGACCAGTATCTATACTTTCACTCAAGTAATGGAGCCATGAACTTTGTCCACACCTGGTTATTGAATACTAACTAATACATCTGTTTTCGATATTGCACTTTGTAGGCGGTCCCTGAGCACTTGACTCATAGAGATCAATGTTATTCCTCCAGGTCAGAGGACGGCTCGTTTGATGAAAACTATGTTGTAGCGTGTTGTCCACCTTAACACAGTAGGAAAGAGGCGTCGTAGTTTTCTCCTGATAATATCTTGTTATCTCGAGGAAACAAAGCTCCCTTATCTCGAGATAACAGTATAAAAAATATTTGCGAGTACAACCTTTATTGGCTTCGGTAAAATGTAAACAAGTAAGTTATATTAACAGTTGTCATGAAGGACATAATTAGCTATAGAAACCAAAACTGTTTTTTGTACCAGGCTGTAAACATGTTTATTTCTGCTGTAAAGTTGGAAATTTTAACATGGGAGTCTATGGGTAGTGACTCACTGTTGGAGCCAGACTCTAGTGGTCATTGGAGAAACTGCAGTTTTTGGTACTTGATAACAACTAACACAAATCACTATCATCCTACATCACATCTTGTTTAACACCCTCATACAACAAAACAAACCAACCAATCAGTATAATCCTTCAATAAAAGGCCACATATTGTATCAACATACCAGTTCAGACCTGTAATACATGGTTACACTTGCCTTCAATTTCCTCTGCCAACACAATGACACATGACTTCATCTCTATAGAGGACACATGATGGAAAAAGGCAGGGTGTGGGATGTGCTTACCTGTGTGGATTTATCTTTCATACAAGATGAGGAGAGCACATGGGGGTCACAAGTGTCCTGTGAGGTAGGACCAAGTGATGGTGCCCAAGGAGGAAGTCCGCTCAGTGGCCCCCAAACTACCTACTTCCTGTGACTTTGTCCTACCACATGCACAAATAAAAACACGAGAGAGAGAGAGAGAGAGAGAGAGAGAGAGGAGAGAGAGAGAGAGAGAGAAAGAATGTCAGTTCAATGTTAGAGAAGCAGTTATAGTGTCAGAGTTATCTCAGTTATTTTCAGAATAAAAGCTCTGATAAACCAACCAGCTGGTGAATACATCTTGTCCACTGGCTTCAACACTCAGCTGTGGTTACACTAAAATTAAGTTAAAGATACCACCACACCAACCCCTAGCAGACCTGAGGACCTGCAGCAGGGCTTGGGTATTCCCTGACAGTGCATCTCTCTGTACAGTGTGTGTGTACATCCGTTTCTACACCAGCAGCAGTAATATCTACACGCTGCTTGCCTTCTAGCCTCACAAAGGCTACATCTATCTTTATGAGGCCGTATCTGTGTCAACACCGTTGAGGGTACAAAGAATACATATCAGTGTTAGTGCAAGAAAGTATTTCCTTATGGGGCTTAAACTGTAAATGTTGATTACTGCAGTGGTTTAAGATTTTCTGAATCACTTGCTTTATACTGCAGCTATATTGATTAAAGTTAATTTAATTATGTGCCTGCAATTCAATAGCATTGAAGGCATATATTATTATTCTGCATACTTATCATGTGCCGGCTATGCAATAGCATTAAAGGCATATAATATTATTAGTGTGAATGCTGAGGTATTCTTTTTCAATCATTTCATACCATTCAACCTCCAGCTTACAATTTCTGCTTTTAATCTTCAGCCATTGCTTGAGCTACTTTAGCATTACTTCAGCAATTGCTTGAGCTACTTTAGCATTGCTTCAACAATTACTTGAGCTACTTTAGCATTGCTTCAGCTTTTTCAGCATTGCTTCAGCAATCTCATTTAGTTCTCAGCATTTGCACGCATTTTCAGCAGGAAATGCATTTTCTAGTTATTATTCTTAAACCTTCCATTCGCGCTTTTCGCGCATCTCACTACTCCTACAGTTTTTGTGCTATAAAAATCGGTCAACAATCAAAAATGTTCAGCTTTTTCTGTAGAGTGTCGTATATATTCAACTTTTGGTATTATTTATAATTTTTGAAATATTAAGCTTTTTAAGACATTTTTTTGCCATTCAAATGAATGGAGCCCATGTTCAAATCCTTTGAACTGTAACTTCTTCAGCATACTTTCAGCTACAGACTTCATTCCACCTTTAAACTGTAAACAAGCCTATCAGCTATACCTTGTGTTCAACTTTTTGATATCTTCAGCAGTTTTTGATTTATCACCGTTCTAGTTTTATGCTTTTTTCTGATCATTTTTGTGTTTATAATGGGTGTGTATTGCACAGAATGTTCGAGGCTAGAGTGGATGACATCATCGCTACAGTGGGAGGAGCTCTAGAAAATACTGTTTAACTCATCCTCACGGCCACATATTTCGGTCTTCACAAATAATTTCTTCCTCATTTGTAGCCAAATTTGCCCTGTTTCATAGAAAGTGTCTACCGTAGCACAGAGACTAACAGTATTTGAAACGTGACCTTCCAAGTGATGCAAGCACCCTCCAACTGTCCCATAGACTACAATAGGAGCGGATTTGAGTAGAAAACCAGAACTGACCCTGTTTTGTAACTCGCTCCTGTTTCCACACTTTTGGCTCTAGAAACACCAAAACCACATAGAGGTATTCAGGAGAGTCCTGTGATGCTGGCCGTGTGATAACTTTGGTGATATTAAGTACTGTTTTGTATTAAATGGCAGGACTTAGAGAGGTTTACTGTCCACTTTCTCTCATAGAATTGTATGAGCTTTGTGTCTTCAACACCCAGACTCTCTCTTACACACACACACACACACACACAAACCGGAGACACACACACACACAAACACGCGCGCACACAATCAGACACACAGAAAGGTAGACAGATTGAAAGGCAGATAGACATTTTACATTTTGTATATTTTGTACAGTTTTGTGCTGTTTGTTACACTTACATCAACTATTCAGGCCTTTTTCAACCATTTCAGGACATTCAACCTCCAGCTTACAAGTTCTGCTTCTAATCTTCAGCCATTGCTTCAGCAGTTGCTTCAGCTACTTCAGCATTGCTTCAGCTTCTTCAGTATTTCTTCAGCTTCTTCAGCATTGCTTCAGCTTCTTCAGCATTGTTTTAGCAATCTAACTCAGCTCTCAGCATTCACACGCATTTTAAGCAGGGAATGCATTTCCTAGTTAGAAGATTTTTTACCCTAACCCTATCCCGGCAATAGCCCCCGTGGCACTCAAAATTTCCCTGGAATTTTCTAGTTAGTGCCACGGGTGCTCAGCTCCGAGGCACTCCTCTGCAGCTAGAATAGACTTATTAGTGCCACGGGTGCTCCTCTCAGCTATTCTAGCTGTAGAGGAGTGCCTCGGGGCGGAGCCTTCGGGTTTATTATTCTTCCGCCAAATTTTGGCGCGTAACTCGTCCCGCAGCTTTGAGAAAACCCCGGTAATATATACATTAAAACGTGCGTCTTGATCCCGAAAGAGGTGCTATGACTTTTGGTGTTAAAATTCCAATTTTTCCCAAAGTTATTCCCAAAAAACTGGGAATAAATAATGCATTAGGAATGCATTGGAATTTTCTTTAGAAACCCACAAAATTTCCCTTTTTTTCTACAAAATTGCACCTTTTTTCTGAGTCACCCAGCTCTCTCATACCTGCACGTAGAAATGTGATTCAAACTATAAAACGAAGGAAAACTTCTGCTCTCTCAAAAAGACAGGAACAGTTTTTACATAACATGTAAACTTTTCAAACTATGAGCACTCAAAGGAGGAGTGCAAATCACTTTTTCTTCAAAGTTAGAGTGACAGCGTCAGTTGGCTAGAGTGCGTAAAGCAGTAAAAAATAACCTTTATTTTTATTTTTAACTCGAGCTCGCAGCCAAACCGTAAAAAGGAGACAAATAATTCTTTCTGAAAATGTAGACATAGTTGTTGGGATTCATAAAATGTAACTTTGACAGGCAGGGTCTGCACAAAATTTAAACGGGGGTGCCGAGTCCGGCAGCAATACCTGTCTCACTCTCATTGACACCTAATGTAATCGTCTTTTTTTTTCAAAAGAATCTCACTCTGTCTTCGCACTGAGCTTCCTCACTCATTTTAAGGAATATCTGAATAAAATAGAGACTGTAGAAACTTCTGGCTTCAGTGTCTGTCACGGCCTTTCGGTTTATGAAAAGAAGTAACGGTTTTCTCATAATTTGCAGTTGTTTGAAGCCATGTAGAAGCCAAATTCTGGGCAGATTTTCACATTGCCATGGCAACGGCAGCTCCTGACCTGTGTGCGTGCGCCTAGCAACCAGATAACCAACTCTCCAAGCTCTGCTAGCTTTACATTAGCCGCATGTTAGGTCTTAAATTACATTTAGTTAGGTCTTAAATATGTAAGTCCATTTACTGCTTCCTTCGTTGCTTTTTTTTTTTTTTTGTTAAAAGAGTGAATGAAGTTGTGACGGTCTCCGCTGAGACAGAGGAGAGGAGAAGCTACTAGCCCTCTCTCGCTGTCACTTCTAGTCGCGTTGCTCTCCTCCCCAGTAATGTTAAATTTAGCACAGAAAAAAACATAATAGTGGTAATTTAAATAGCGGTTCATGGGATTTATTAACCCTCAGGGGGCCCCTGTCCTTTTTTGGACATTTTCTTCACTTTTCTTTTTTGATTTGCTGATCATTTTGGCTGTGTTACAGCTGAAGGTATGGATTTCTGCAAGAAAGTGTCTTTTTTGACATATTTTTAAAATCTAATGTCAGTTACTGTTACAGGTCTATTATACACTGGTAACACATTTTGTACCCTCTGGGGTTCCTCGCGTCCAAAAAAGGACACACAAAGAAAATGCTATAAAATCATCATATATCAATATTTTTTTCTGCTTTTTTTGCATAAATCTCTTAAACCATTTCAGTTCTGCTCAAACCTACCAAATGTTTATTAGTTTTCAGGATTTTAACCCTTTAAATGCCAGTTTGAAGACATGTTGCCTCTTGTTTTATTAAAAAAAACAACACAGAATATGAGATATTTCCCACATAATACATGATGGAGGGATGTGACATTGTTTTATATCAGAGTCTTTTATATCAAGACATTTCTCAAAACCAGAATATGATCAGGGTGACTTTTGAACACTGGAAATAAATCATGTACTCATCCCGGCAGTAGCCCCCGTGGCACTCAAAATTTCCCTGGAATTTTCTAGTTGATGTCTGCTGTCTTACTTTAGGCACAGCTCCAGGAGCAGGTGTTACTAGGCAGAAAGTGGCCAAGCTGATTCTGATTTGCTAATTAAACTCATTAATTCTTAGCCTTTTAACTCAGGTATGAGAGCAACTCTAAGATAAATCAACACTGTATATTTCCATGTGCTTGTGTGTGCCTGTTGATGTGTGGTTCTTTTGAGTGTGTATATGTCTTTCTATAATTGTGTGGACAATTTTTGGTTAGAAGCCATTATTGTGAGGTCATTTTGGCCAGGTCAATGTCAGGATAAGTTTCTACGACATGAATGAAACTGAAAGTAAGATCCTTTGTACAGATTGACTCATGAGGAGTGAAGTACATGCACCAAGCAGCAGGCACATTCAAAATTTCTCCAGGAATCTATATTATATTATAGTTTATATTAGGGTTGCACGGTATACCGGTACCAGTATAGTACCGCGATAATAGAGTTTTGAAAACGGTACTATACCAGCATTTAAAAACAAACGGTAATTTTATTTCATTTTATTGAATGCAAATGAATTGGTAAATTGGAGCCTGTCTCTTTAAGCACAGCGAGGCCAGCGAGTGTGACGTAGTTGCCCGAGCGGATGTAAGCCGCCTCCCACGCGCACTCGCATGTTTAGACTGAGGAGAGAGAAACGACAAGTCGCGTCTTAGACAGACGGAGCGGGTTGAAGAAAATACAGTAGATAGAGATGGCAGCTGCAGAAAAGCCCGTACTTGTGGACAAAATGGGGGCCCGAAGTACGGTGTGGAAATATTTCGGGTTCAAACCGAACGATAAAGGCGAGCCACTGAACCCAGAGGCACCGCAGTGCAAGCGGTGCTACAAAGTGTGTCTCGCAAAAGCAGGCAACACTTCAAACCTGTCGAAACATTTAAAGGACAACCATGCGGACTTGTTCCGAGACTTTAGTCAAAAACGACAGGTGATAATGTTGTTCACCAGTTCACTGCACTGTAATGTCAATGAAAGAAGTACAAAGCCCCTCCCAGCCCAGTAGTAAACCTACAGTAGCCTGCAAACAGAGAGCTAAAACATGTCCATGGTTAATAGATACATTAAAAAATATATTTTTAAAAATTAAATTACATTCTTTAAATATTTAAATAACCCATTAAGGCAATACATAATATAATGAAATATTTTTTACAAAAAGTATCGAAAAGTATCGAAATACATATTGGTATCGGTATCGAAACAGAAATTTGGTATCGTGACAACCCTAGTTTATATAGGTCTGTATATACTCAGTTGTCAGTTTATTAGAAACATTTTAAAACTAGGCTAAAACTAGCTGTGTAACACAACAGTCCTGTAATTAATCCTTAAAATGTTTAGTTTTCTGCCATATTAATGCGGTGTTGGTTCAACTTTTCTATTTTGGAGGCTGCAATCTGTGCTGCTGTTGAACTGCATTGGACTCCACAGAGGTGAGTCTATTGTTTAGTCTATCCTCATTGATTTGAATGTGGTGGACAAAACAATAGGAACATCTGTCAATAGAATGCAGTGCAGATCAACAGCACCAGAAAGATTGCACAGTTGAATCAACACCTAGACTGGATGTCTTTATGTGCCTCTTGCCCAAGACACTCTATATAAGAGCACTCCTTGAATGCAACTTCAGCCACTTAGCTTTAAAAGTAGCTCCTAAGTCTGGGAGAAGTTAGAAGTAGTCAAGAGGACTCCTTACTCACTAAGACCAAATCACAAAGAATCTTAGAGGGCTGCTATCAATTACTTAAAAGATACGACTCAATCACGAGGGAATAATGAGCGTTGTGGAGTTTGTGAGGAATGCAATAACATCTCCAACGGACACACCCCAATCAGTGCCAAAATTAAGTGTTACGAGTGCGTTACTTGGCAACAGAGAAAAGCTGATCTATTCACCAAACAATAACTGCGCTCTGACCCGACATCATAGGACAATTCATACGATGTTCAGCAACTACAGAAAAAATAAGCAGCTTCATTGTCAGTCTACCCGCTGTGATCGGTGCCAGAGATGGAACACATCGCAAGACAAGGAGGTATTTGTAAACAGGAAAACAAAATCACACCATCAACACACAGGTTGTATTCGATGCTACCTATACAGTTGTAGACATTGTTGTACAGTGTCCAGGATCTACACAGGATTCATGGATGTGATCATGGATCTGACAGTAGAAATCTCACACTTCAACCCACAGCTGGGTTTACAGCTACAGCTACATTACAACAGGTACAGCTACAACAGGCTGTGGCTAATAGCGTTTTTACCAGCGCACTCTGTTCTTCCATCAACCAATCGCTGTGGTTCCTGTAGGGGAATCCATGAAAATTGATGTCAGCCATAACAACGGAGTCACACTCTTAGCTTAGGAGTTTTTGCTTTTCCTTACTAAAAGTTGGTCTCAGCAGCTTTTTGAAGAGGACTTAGGAGAAAACTTTTAGCGTGATTTAGGAGTACTCTTAGTGATAAGATAAAATACTTTGTGAATATGGGCCCTGGTTTCCGTTCTGTCTCCACGTTGCTTGGCTAATCTCACCCTCATCAGAATCAGATTTTCAACAGAGGAGCATATACCTTCTTTTCTGCCAACCAGGTACAATTTGCTTCTCTATCCAAACGTGATTCTAGATTTACCGATGCTTTTACCAGCTGTTTGTAGTGAATGCCACATATACTGGTTTATTCACCTGTTGCATTTCCCCTGTCAAACATTAGATTAATCTATTCTTCCACTGTAGCGTCCTTGCAAGTGTAGGTAGCGTTCGTTGTGTTGTTGTGTCTGTCCTTGTTAGTAGTGTGTGGTAATAAATGTTGCAGATAAAGTATTTGCTGTGTTTTCTGATACAGTAATTTAATGTAGTCAGTTTGTGCATCACAGAAGCTCTGAACTGATAACCCAGAGAAACAGTTATCAGCTTAATTGTAATGATTCAGAAATTATATCGCTGGTGGAATGATTAAGTTTGTTTTGGCAAATCTGCACCATGTAAAGTCACACTGAGTTAGCTATTAGCAGTTTGCTTGTCTGCACCATGTCTGTAACCATGATTGTACAGTCCACATTCGTTGGATTACTCTGACACTGAAGAAAGCATCTAAGCATGATCATGCTGATGAGAGAAGATCGGTTTGTAGTAAGAAATGTGTTTTTTTACATGATTTCAAAGTGGACTTTTGAATGCTCATCCTCAATGACAACTGGAGACACTGAAATCACTGGAGAAAGAGAGTTATGCCCATGCTTCAAATTTCAATCACTCAGGTGACAAGTCACCTAAGGGAAAAATAAAAACAAATATTACTGCACAAATCAAGATGCCATTCACATCTGTTCAGAGTGCACTATTTTCTCACATGAGAATAATGTGCATGTATTTGTTTATATCCCATGTACCAGGGCCAAGAGTGCCAAGTAAATCCAGGTCATTATTCCAGAGACCAAAGACAGCAGGTACGATCCCTGATTAGTGAAATCACAATCACCTGCTGTGGCCATTAAAACTTGGCACAATCTTCCTCTGTTCCTTAAATCCTGTTTTAGTCTACATGTTTGGAGGTGAGGGAAACTGCAGCACTGGTGATAATTCTCTGTGGGTTCATCACTACAAAAGACATGTTTCACATCACACACACTAAATTTGATTCATTGTAAATATAAAAATATTAATTCTTGCAGCTTCGGCTGAAAGGTGTTTAAAATACCTTAAGGTACTAACTGGAAGGAAAATATCACCATACACTAAAATGTCCACAGACAGCATGACAATGAAGAAAAATGAGGAAGTAATGGCAATAGCAGCCTTTCGTTTGGTTGACACAGGAATTTTTCAGTAAAGATCGTGAAAGATTCATATCTGTGTCTGTTTATTAACTGTTGGCAGAGGTCTGATGCCACGCTCAGTGCCATACCTCAGCCACCCCAATCAAAATGCCCTGCATACACCACTGCTACCAGCAAGGATATCCAAGAGTGGAGAGATGCAAAATCAAGTGAATAAACTCACTGAGCACTTTATTAGGAACAGCACACTAACTGGGTAGTTCCTCAGTTCTTCATGTCATGGCTCCACCAGATGTTGAAACTTTCTTCTACGACTCTGCTCCATGTTGACATGATGCATCACATCATTTCTGCTGATCTGTCAGCTGTACATTCAGCTGTCAATCTCCTGTTCTACCACATCCCAAATGTGTTCTACTGGATTCAGGTCTTCAGACTGGGGGGGTCACTGAAGTTCACTGAACTCACTGTCATCTTGATGAAACCAGTTTGTGACATAGAGCATTATCCTGCTGGAAGGAGCTATTAGAAGATTGTGAACTGTGGTCATGAAGGATTTTTTGAATAGAATATTTTCTTATGTGAATATTATGCATAACTATAACATAAATAAAAAAATGTACAAAATAATGAAATATAACAATGGTATAACTCTGGCTTTGGCTATACAGTGTAAACATAAGCCTATAGGCTATGGCTGCTATGGCTGCCATTGCATCCCCCAGATTTCCTTTCAAACATTTTCAAATATAAAATACTATTTACACTACAGTTTGGCTAAATATTTGGTGCTATTATTTACTGAGAGATGTGCATCTATATTTCCCAGCATCAACATTTTAAATTCAGTATTTAATCAATAGTCAATGGCTGTTTCTCAATACAGAGTACACCAAGTTCAGACTTGGGAGTTTGAACTAGTTCAACTCAGAGGTCCAGACTCCTGGGGACAGGAGGACTATTTACAACTGGAACAGCAACATTGTTCCTCATATCAGCAGCTCAGCTCAGCACTGGGGATCACATTTCAACACACCTGTACCCAACTGAATCCGACTGAAACTGACTGAACCCGACTGAACCTCACTGTACCCGACTGAACCCGACTGTACCTCACTGTACCTGACTGAACCCGAGTGAACCTCACTGTACCTGACTAAACCCAACTTTACCTGACTAACTCGACTGTACTCGACTGAACCCGAATGAACCTCACTGTACCCGACTGAACCCGACTGTACCTCACTGTACCTCACTGAACCTCACTGTACCTGACTAAACCCAACTTTACCTGACTAACTCGACTGTACTCGACTGAACCCGACAGTACCTGGCTGAACCTGACTGTACCCAACTGTATGTGACTGTACCCAACTGAACTGTCTCACTAATAGCTCCACAAACTGACATTCAGGAAAAACACATAATTGACAGTGAGTGTAGTAAAAGATACAATTCATATCCAATCTGTAATGCATATGAAAAATCTAAAAAAAATTAATATGGACATTCATATACATTTAATTTTTATTAAAAAGTGGTGGTATGAAGCCCACAGAGGCTGTGCTGTTGTTAAACTGTTCAACATATCATGTCTTTCTTCAGCTTCATCTTCTCAGACTAACTGTCAACAACAAATATTTTATTTCAACTCAGACCCAAGTTTCATCTTCCATAAGGAATTTCATCATATATCAAAACACCACAGATAACAGAGCCAGTGGTAAATTGCCAAAGGGCTTGCAGATATAACTGTTTTCCTACCAGGATGATGGCGGACAGCGAGCTCCTCATATGACCTCATCCAGCAGGATGGTCCTTACATCTCCCAAAACACTGATGCAAATTCCCAAACAGGCATTATTTGGAAAACCTGACTACGTATTAATTCGTATGACACGTATTCAGCCCAGGTACTGTTCTGAATTGGAATGTTTCACAAGTCCACAGGAACACAAGTACAGAGAAGAACGCAGAGTGAGAAACAGTTGCTTTCCATCTTGTATTAAATCGCGAATTGTAACAAAACCTTGACTGAGATTTGTGTTCCCACAATTCACTCCCCTGTCCTGCTATTTAGTGACCAAAAAGATAGTTCTGCTCATCAAAGTGGTTAACACTGTCAACCACTTTGACATGAGAGGGAGACGGGGCCTTGCGGAGCCCTATGCAAGTGAGCACATAGGGCCACCCAGCTCTAAAAAAAAAAAAAAAACATGCCGGCATCAATAAAGAAATTGATAAGCTCATGGCCATATGATTCTGATGGTTTGGACCATTTGGAACCAGATCACAACTGGAACCGGTTCTTGATTACCATCCATAGTTTACACAAGGCAGGTTGGTCCTTGGATTCAGACTCTGACCCTGCCATCTGCTGCCTCAGCACAAATCAAGATCCATCAGACCAGGTCTTCAACTGTCCAGTGTTGGTGAGTCTGTGTTCACTGCAGCCTCAGGTTTCTGGTCTGGGTGACAGGAAGTGGAACCTGATTTGGTCTCTGCTGTTGAAGGTTGGACGTGGTGTTCACTCTGAAGCTTCTCTGTTCAGCACAGTTGTAAAGAGTGGTTATCTGAGTGACCGTAGCCTTTTTGTCAGCTTGTCACCAGTCTGTCCATTCTCCTCTGACCTCTGACCTCTCTCATCAACACAGAGCTGCTGCTCACTGGATGCTTTTGTTGTTGCTCCTTTCTGAGTAAAAACTCTAGAGACTGTTGAGTGTGAAAATCCAGGAGATCAGCAGTTTGAGAAACACTCAGACCAGCGTCTGACACCGACAATCATGTCACAGTCAAAGTCACTGAGTCACAGTTTTCCTCATTAACTGAAGCTCCTCACCTACATCTGCAGGAGTTCATACACTGCTGCCACATGATTGGCTGATTGGATAATTACATGAACAACCGGGTGTTCAGGTGTTTCTAATAAAGTTCTCAGTGACAGTATATCTTAGTCCAGAAAAGAAAACATTACGGCTCTTCACACAAATATAGAGACCATGTCATAGCCATGACTCAAGCTGCACATTGGCTTAACTACAAAAACACCAAAGTAATTCATGTATTTGCAAGGACATTATATTGTTCTCTGTAGACAGATGTATATTCTCATTTGTTCATGTTTGCCAAATAGTATTTTTTATGTATGTAGTTGCAGAGGCAGGTCTGCTTGCCCAGAGGGCTCTGTTTATATCTCACAGACTGCTAGGCCCCAGTGTTGCCATAGGAGCCATAGACCTACCAGCTGACAACGTATTTTTTCCCTTTCAATGACGGTAAACAACCTCAAAGTGACGAATTAATAGCAAGCTTTCAGTGTTCACAGCATTTTCTGAAAATCTGGCTAATCATCCGTATCGTGTAGATCAGTGAGCCCTTTTAATCTTCGACAGAGAAGCTGTATCATCACTACACAGGCATCCATATCCTAACGTATTTACCTCAGCAAGGGTAATGCCAATGTAATGGAATAACAAGCGTTTTAGCTAATATCAAATGATTACGTTCAAAACGCCATCATAACACCCGAATAACACACTATACCAGCTCAAAATGTGGAGCGTTATAATTATTAATGTTATTATGATTGAAATTGAATCGGTGGCTGCGGGACCTATCGTGAAAATATAGCGATTATATTTACCTTCTCTATGATTTACGCGTCAAACATCTAATCCCCGGAGTATTCTAACCCAATTAGAAAGCTAGACAACTAGCCTAGCATGTGCATATGCCCCGATATGGGCAGCACAAGCGAAGCTACAGAGATAACGGTTTGCTAAGTTGAATTAGCATTGGAAAAGTTGACAATATTTGGTCGTCTGGCTTACAGTGGAAGTTAGATACGGTTTAAAATATCATCTTCGCCTTTGTCTGAATGATAACAGTCCGCTTTACAATTCGGTTTACATCTTATATACAAAAATGTGTTCGTTTGAGAAAAAACGTAATATTTTTTGCTGCTTCGACTCTTATTTGCACTTGCTTCTCGCACCAAAACACAACGTGACGCTTGATGGCCAATGGTGGGAACAGTGAATAAAGTTGAGATTTTATTTAAGTTTAATGTTGGATGGTCGACCATTCTCCAAGCCGAATAGAAGAATAGCATGTAACTGTTGGAAATTATTGGTTCCCATTTCTAAATACATGCATCTCCTTCATTCATCCCCGAAACCATTCATTTACCAGGTTTTTAAGCTAGTTTGGTGTGACGGTCGCAACATACGAGGCAGGAACGACACTTAGCATAGCACCAAGCTATCTGAACGTTGATGGGTACAGTAGAGATAAACTTCAACCACTTAAAAGGGTGTTATTACCTTTGGAAACAGGCGCGTAGGGAAAGCGTTCAGTGGGCTGTTGCTGTCCGGCGGTGAAGGTCTCCGCCCGGGGACCAGTCTACCGTCCGTGCCGCTTGCACTCGGGTTGGCGGAACTGGAGCAACGGGACTTCGTCGGTCCTGTGTTGCTCCCGGCTACTGAGGAGGAGGAGGAAACGGAGCGGGTTGGGCTGTGTTGATTTCCACGCAAAAGCTGGTACTGCACCGTGGCGCGGATAGGCTGCAACCGGACCGTGGTGGTGTTGCCACAAGAAGCGCAGGAGGCTGAAGGGGAGCGGCTGTGTTTAACCCGCTGGCTGCTGCTGTTGATGCTGACATGATCTGCCACCGTCACTTGATGAAGTTGTTTATGTGAAAACATGAGAAGTAGAATAAAACGTCCTGTTGAATATACCACAACCTAACTTTACGGCGTTGTTTTTCAGTATACGCTACACGTTATTCATTTTTAACAAACTTTGCAGGATCAGTTACCAAAGTTCCTTAAGTTCATTTACGACGTCCGCTCCAAACAGTGTTAACGTTACATTTCTGCTACTAGCGACGACAACTATAAAGGTAACACTTCTGTTTCCTCTGCTGAGTACGAACAAAAAAAAACACATCTGTGAAGTTAATTAACTTTCTGCCCCAACATTGTTATTATCGCGGTACCATGTCAAACTGGTTGTTCACTTTCTCGCTCTCCGGACCCCTCTACCTCAGTTTCCAGGACAGCAGCTGTCAGTCCTAACTACTGACGGAGGAGGTTGGAATCTGGGTGGGACCAAATCACCATGAGTACTTTCTGATTGGTCCTGGGCTACTTCCTGGGTAATTCAATGGGTTGTTAAAGGATGTGTGTGTAACAAGCCGTTTTAACATTTAATGGCTAGTCTGGATATGCATTACAATATCCGTAATTCAATTCTTCCTAGTCAAAATGAACATTTCAGATATCCACAATGACATTCTTCCAATCCACAACTGTCATTTCAGATATCCAAAACTTCTTTCTTCCTAGGACAAATGACGTCACATTTCACATTCATGTGTATGGGGTTTCTCATTACGGATATCTTTAATTCAATTGTAGATAGCCACAATGTCAAATGTGGATATGTGCAACTAAATTATGACTAAAGATATCTATATTGTCCTTTTCAGTTATCTTAAATCATGTTTTAACTAGTCAAAACGATGTTATAGATATATTGAACTGAATTTTGACTAATCAGATTTAAATTGTAGATATCTCAAACTGGAATTAAGGATAATAATAATTTTAATTGTAGATATCTATTATCAAGTTATAGATATCTTCAAATGAATTTTGATTATAAATATCTCAAATTGGAGATATCTTTAACTTTCATTCTGCCTAGATAAAATATAATTAAAGATATCTTGAAGTAGAGTTATGACTAGGCCAACTGATGTTGCAGATATCTGTAATTATGTCAGAAGTTATGGCAAGTAGGAGGAAGGGCAATCGTGTGTCTGGAGACAATGAATGTTCAATACAATTTAAATTTGTAGAACAACTCTCAAGTGAACGAAGCTCTCGTTCCCCACAAATTCCTTGGTTATGAGCTCGTTCTATTTCATGGCATTTTCTACATTTTTTATCCACAACAGCAAACGCCATTTCTTCTGCTAACACTGTTCAAATGATTTGTTTGCTAGGCCAGAATCCAATTGGAAGCTTTGCATGAGCAACGTCATGCACAACAATTCTGAAGAGTCAAAATGTAATTTGCGATATCACAATAACTTGGCTTTTCAGCCTCAATTTATGGTGGATACGACTTTATTTATGTAAGGGAGGACACATTTCAGGCTCCAGGTGACAATTCAAAATGTAATGGAATGTAATGCAGTAAGGCACTCTGATTCACGCTGTCAACAAATCACATGCTTCTGTTCTTCTGACTCTTTGGACATTAGCTTGTCTGCTGCTAACTCCACTAGCTAGCAAGCTTTTATGGGCAGGTAATATTACCTCAAGAGTAGTTAGCAATCTATCAAAGAACACCCTTAAAGTAAACTTAAAAACAGCACCTAAGGGCTCAAAACTCACTTGGTTTTGAGAGTTTTTGAGATAAAATGTTCTAAAATCAGAGCTGCTCCTTCTTTTCCCCTCCTGCTCCTCAACCTGCCTGTGTGTGCACAGTGCTACTGACTGAGATCACATCACTGTGTGTGTGTGTGGATAATTCATTTTCATGTTTTGGGAATAAAAAAAAACTTCAGTGCTAAAGAAAAAAGACAGAAGAATTGTAGCATCAATGAGTAAAGTAACTGTTTTAATGTGGAAGGGTGGGGGCAATTGCACATGTTGTAAATATTGAGGGGGACATATCCCCCCTTGAAGTGTACGCCTCTGTATGGACCGCATGTTAAAGGCACAACAGGTTTGAAGAGACCATATTTGATCAGAGGTACAAATACAGTATTAATGGGTAAATTCATGGAAACTCGTAATTATCAAAATAAATTAAAGACATCAATCCAGCCAACTTCATGTAATCTATTGAGAAAATGATCAAACCGGGATGAACACATCAATTTTAAAACTACAGATGAATGAAAGGTGAAGTGAAATCCCCTATATATTTTGAGTTAACCAACAACAAAGCACAAGAGACAACTAAGATTTATGCAAGTACATCAATTCTCAAATAAAAGCTGATATTCAAATATTGGCTGAGGCTGCAGCAAAAAAACAAAACAAGGCTGGGCACTAACAATGCCTGAGAAAAAAACACCTGGACTATGACAACTCTCAGCTCTCAAGCCTAAAGAGTTTATGTATTACATCAGGCTGTTATAGTGACTTCCTGTAATGTGGAGTACCGCATCACTATTCAGCATCAATTAAAAGAGATACGTTTCATACAGTTCACAACATTCAGCGTTTAAAAATGTAACAAGTGGTGACACAGCAGGTATACCCTTTGTACAGTACATGCTGTCATAACGTGAAACAATGTATGTAGAACTAAAAAGTGCACAAACTGTGTACTGAGCCAAGTCAGAACTGATCTATGTATAATTGACTGCATTGAAAGGAAAAGTGTGTTCCATACACAGGAGAAGCAAAGACCATTGGAAAACACAGACAGAATAAATTGTAAAATTAGTTAATAATGGCAGAAAAACAAAAAGCAAAATAAAAGCATGGCGGACATGTGTGGAGAAGAAAAGCTGTAAAATATTTTTTTTTTAAAAACAATTTTTGTTAGAAGTGTTGTTCCTGCATATAGTCAAACATATAAATGACATCATATAAGAGCTGTAGTTAGTAAAATTATTTTTACTGCACATTTTCACTTTATCATTCAAACAGTCTCCTCATGTTACAGCTCCTACATAAACAGATGAGACTTTCTATGCTGTGATTCTAGTGAAGGTCAGCATTTTTGTTACACCCCCGAATATCCATGACTGAGTAAGTGAGTTATAGAGTTGAGTTTGTGATTAAGTTACACTATTGGTCCGCTGAGTGTTGGGCTTTTCCCATTGGCTGTTGCTCTTTTCTATAAAGCAAACATTTTCATTTTCAGACGGATTTAGTGACTTAAATAAAAAACACCTAGCAGCAAAACCTAGAAACTTTCCACAGAAGAGAGTCTCCAGTTCTGCCCTCTCTGTTCAGTGAGTCTCAGAGAGGAGGAGCAGCAGCAGTTCGTTACCCCAACGAAGGCTGTGCTCTGTGTGAGAGACTATAAAATAAGATATTGTGTCTCTTTTAACTGATCATGTTACAGTAAATCTAGCTGAAATCACAGCTCAGTCTTTGTCTTTAAGTGATGTTTGGTGATGTTGTCAGATGACATTGTGTTTATTAAATCAGGACTTTAGCAGCAGCTTGGAAGTGACTGCTGGTTAACATGTAGTCTTAGTGGGCCATGTTAAAACACTGTACATGTGATCACAGTAACCAGCTGACTCTAGGCTGAATGCACATATGACGCAATGATGTCATGAATGTGCCAATCGGTGATTACATCATCTAGCAAAATGTACCAACTTTCCATTGACAGTAGTTGTTTACAGTGGTTTTCACCTGCGTCCTCAGTTTCTCACATTGACCACACACAGTCCAGACATGTACCAGGTTTTGACCTGGTCTTGTTGTCTGTGTGATTCCTTGTCCAAGTACTAAGCTTTGAATAAAGCTATTGATTCATCATCCTGGTAACATATCCTCAAATGAGCTAAAATGAAGTTCTCATACTGAATTTAATGACACCCTATTATAAATAATAGACAGCTGACACAAGGACTATGGAACCATATGCAATAAAATATCAACTTCCCGTGAAGGATAATTCCAATTTAGTACAAACGGGTCTTATTTTTGTAGTCACAATACAGTTTATATGTGTCATAAAAGCACTGTACTCTCCAAGTTAATCATGGAGATCTGGAAAAATGGAGGCATTGCTAAAAGTCTGGTGGGACAAGAGACAGCAGCTGTAGCCTGTACACACGTCTTCACGACCCAACTCATCTGAACCTGACTGCTACTGCCAAATTTGAGACCTAAACTTAGACCTGAAGTTATATTTACGTATGCTTAGTTAGCCAAGCTAACAGCTACAACTGTCCACTCACTCCTCCCTGTGGTCACTGAGAGTCTAGTTGCTACAATAGACACACAGATATAGACGACGGGCAGCATTTTGAGGATAACCAAACATGAACCCAACCCAAGCCCAGAGTTTTACACCGCTAGAAGGCTGAAAGCCCGTTACTTTGTCTGGACCTGTCAGGTTCCGGGTGCAGCACAATTCTAGTAAAAGGAAACCATATGATCAGACAGGTGTAAACAAAGTCGAAAGGTTAGTTAAAAAACAAAGGGGAACGGTAACATTATTACCCACACTGCCCATTATAGAAGCTACTTTGACCTATCATATTTATTATAATTGCTGGCAATGACAGGTTAACACCAACATTTCAGGTGTGTTTATTTTTGGTTTTACCTTGTTGACCTCTGTGCAGCAGTGTTCACAGGTTGTAATAAACCATAATTATCCTGTTCACAGTTACACAACATTATTGGAACACATTGTACTTCCTGACTGTGTTCACACTGAGAGCAGCACAAGCTAACTCAACCACAAGTCCATTCAGTTCCTGCAAAGCAATAAAGTTAGAGCTTTTCATCATCATCAGTTCTACAGTCAGTCAGATCTCCATGCTTCCTTCAGTTCATTTCCAAAGATTTACTTTGAAATTTAATGAACAGGGAGTTAATTTCATAAATTCAATGCTTTGCAGTTCTACAACTTTTTGATTTTTAATGTAATTTTAGTGAGTTTTCAATCGTTCATAATTCCACACAGTATGAACTCCTAATAACAGTCCTGATATTGAAATTCAAACAGACTAGGCATTATGGAGCACAGAGTTCTCTAAAGTGAAGTCATACTGAAAATTAGCCAGGTTGTAGTTAATGTCCCGGGACAGCAGCACATCAGGGATGAGGGGAAATCCAGCCTGCATGGTAAGGACATGAGGAGCCAAAGTGAAGGGAACATCCCTAAGGACATCTGGGAGAGCTGAAGCAGCTTCCACTGCTGAGGCTCCCAGTACGGGCCCCATGGTGGGTAAAGCTGCAGGGAGCACTCTGTCAGCGGGTTGATCTGGAGTTGTGTAGGATGACTGTGAGGAAAAGGAGAACAAGACGAGAACGTCAGTGGTCCTGGTCTGGCGGTCAGTATGAGCAGAGAGCTGAGGCATTGGATATTTTATCCTGATATCAAACGTTGGATGAGTGCATTCCTATGAGATTAGTGTTCCTACAACTTACTTGGACACACGACATGTGGAACTGTTTCACTTCCAGAGCTGACACAATCAGACAACAAACAACAATGCTGACAAGTTCATATGATCAAACAACGTGCATTCTTGTTGATCCTACTATTAAACACATTTATTTTGTTGTTCTCACTGTGGAATTAGACATTCTTGAGACTCAAGTTAATTTATTTATTGATCATTACTTTTTACAGTGCTTTGTTTAAAGTACACTGGTTACTCTCTGACACTGCAGGGCTTCTTATTTGTTGTGGCACTGTGACAGAATGATGTTACAGGTTTACATATCCAAGACAAGTTAGTGCTGAGATTAAAATCCCAGTTTGAATATGTTGAGAACTCTGTCAGTATTTAGAAAGCAATCCTGCACCCTATCAGTGCTAATTAATATCAGCTGGTTTATGCCTAAATGATGGCCTATAAAAAGGTTTTGTCATTACCAAGGTGTCACACAAATGGCATCTCATGATGGGTAAAAGCAAAGAGCTCTCTCAAGACCTACGCAACCTTATTGTTGCGAAACATACTGATGGCATTACAGACGTATTTCTAAACTTCTGAATGTTCCAGTGAGCACCGTTGGGGCCATTATCCGGAAGTGGAAAGAACATCATTTCACCATAAACCAGCCACTACCAGGTGCTCCTCGCAAGATTTCTGACAGAGGAGTCAAAAGAATAATCAGAAGAGCTGTCCAAGAACCAAGGACACCCTCACAGAGAGCTTCAGAAAGACCTGGAATTAGCAGGTACAGTTGTTTCAAAGAAAACAATAAGTAATGCATTCAACCGCCATGCACGCTCACTGCGCAAGACTCCAAAGCTGAAGAAAAAGCATGTTGAAGCTCTTATAAAGTTTGCTGCACAAATTTGGACAAGCCTCTGAAATACTGTGAGAATATAGTCTGGTCAGTTGAGACCAAAATTGAACTCTTTGGATGTCATAGCACACACCATGTGTGGAGGAGAAATGGCACTGCACATCACCGTCACAGTGAAGTTTGGAGGTGGGAACATCATGGTGTGGGGCAGTTTTACAGCATATGGTACTGGCAGACTTCATATTATTGAAGGAAGGATGAATGGAGAAATGTAGCGAGACATTCTTGATAAGAATCTGCTGCCATCTACCAGGATGCTGAAGATGAAACGAGGGTGGACATTTCAGCAAGACAATGATCCCAAACGCACAGCCAAGGAAACTCTCAATTGGTTTCAGAGAAAGAAAATAAAGCTGCTAGACTGGCCCAGTCAATCACCTGACTTGAATCCAATTGAAAATCTATGGAAAGAACTTAAGATCAGAGTTGATAGAAGAGGCCCTGGGAACCTTCAAGATTTGAAGACAGTTTGTGTGGAAGAATGGGCCAAAATCACACCTGAGCAATGCATGCCACTAGTTTCTCCATACAGGAGGCGTCTTGAAGCTGTCATTACCAACAAAGGCTTTCCTACTAAGTATTAAATAAATTTCAGTAAGGGTGTTCAATACTTTTTCCCTGTGTCATTCCACTTTATTACACATTACTTAATTTATGGACATATGTGTTTTGATTTCTTTGTATGTGTGGATTACTTGGGTTGTTTCCGATATCTGGTGACAATTTCATGTCAATAGCCCCATTAGAAAAATATTTACTGAGAAAAATGTTGACGCTGTATGTTCACTTAACACATATTGTGTTAAACTGTCAGAGTTAGCGTATGAATTCTGGAGTTACGGCTAAAAATGTGTTACTATTGACAGTACTGACGCATGAAGATGCAAAAAATTTCATTTGATCAGCAGTTAATATAAAAATATTGATGACTTGACTTGAAGTAAAAGTGAAAATAGTGACACAAACAAATATGTGAATAATATAAAAACTCCTGAACATAAACATATGGGTTCACCGAAGTCAACTTTATATTATGAGGCATTCATCAACTGTGGGACTCATGGTAACTGGAGACCGACCTGTAAAAAACGAGCCCACAGGTCGTCTGTGCAGCAGGTTATTATGACCCATAGTTATGTTTTGTTGCTAGGCGACATCTAGTGGTGGTAGTAATTATGACAGGAGCAAAGGGAAAGTGCAATGACGTCGTATAAAGAGACAAAGTCCACGTCAGGAGGAGGTTGTGGTGGAGAGCGCTGTTCCATTCCCATGTGAAAGTAGCAGTTTATGTTTTTTCTATTATCCATGAGCATTCGACAAAGTTAACCATGTTGTTATGTTGTAACCATGACAACAAATATCGTTTATTGAAGAAGCACTTATTTTAACCCAAATCACAATCTTTTCCTAAACTTGAACATAACCAAGCCATGACAGTAATCAGTAACCATGGTGACAGCATCACAGCACTGGACATAGTTCTGTATGAACCATGCAGGACATGCTACTGGTCTCAGGCAAATCACTTGGTAGAGGAATAAAACCTTTCCAGGTCCTCTCCTCTGGTGAAAACACTTTGTTTTCTTCTTTAAATGTCATTTCATGAGCTCACCTTTGATGGCTGCACTATGACATTTGTTGACGGGTGTGCGATGTTCATGTTCTGCATCTTCCTCCTCTGCTCTTCAAATGTCTCTCCTGCAGAGCAAATAAAGCAGATATAAAACATTTTACTAAAAATACAAAATGGCAGCTCCAACTGCCAAAGAGATATGGAGGTGATATTACAAGCTTTCAGGATTCAGTTTTACTAAACAGTCAGTTTATACCAAAGAATGCCAAAGGGGTGAGAGAAGCAATATGTTGGTCATTCCAGGTCTCTCCAGACAAGGTTTATTCCTGCATATATGTGTCCATGACCAACACTAGATATATGTAGACAGATGTGGACAGTCAGTGTCTCAGGCATGGGATGTTCTCTGCCACAGCCCCTTTCTGAATAGATAGCTATATTTGGTTGCACTTTACCCAAACTGCATTGCACCAACATTCACAGATTGATCCACCACATTGGCAACATTAACACATACATGAGATTTACTCAGAGAGAATTAAGATCAGGACAGACTCTTCTAAATCAACTGGGATAATTTTGTTTTATGCTGTGATTAAGTACAACCGTGGTAAACTGTACATTGTCAATACAATACAATACATTCACTGCAAGGCCATGTTCCACTCACTACACTGTCAGCCAAGAACAGAAACCTGAGGCTGCAGTGGACACAGACAGACCAACACTCGTCTGATGGATCCAAATTCATTCAGATGTCAGTCAGAATTAAAGTCAACAAGATGAATCCATGGACCAACCACCTGGTGTCAACAGTCCAGGCTGGTGGTGGAGGTGGTGGTGGTGTGATGGTGTGGGGAATGTTTTCTTCTTTATACCAATCAGTCATGGTCTGAGTGTCTCAGTCTATCTGAGTATTGTTGCTGAACATGTTCATCCTTCATGACCACAGTTCACCATTTTCTAATGGCTCCTTCCAGCGGGATCATGCTCCATGTCACAAACTGGCTTCATCAACATGACAGTGAGTTCAGTGAACTTCAGTGACCCCCCCCCCCGAAGACCTGAATCCAGTAGAACACCTTTGGGATGTGGTAGAAGAGTCTCAGAGGAAAGTTTCGAGGCTCAACCCAGTATCACTACAGTGTTCCTAATAAAGTGCTCAGTGAGTGTGTGTTACAACAACACTGTAGCTATTGACTGATTATACTGTTTGTAACTACACTGACAAAATAAGCTACAGATGTGCCAGAACATAGACATAAAACCCTCTGGACTAGTCCATGTCCCTACCTATTTTAAGGTTATGCAAGGGGCCTGGCAACAGGCTGCTGTCACTGCGCCAAATCATTAGATCGCTCGTCAAGTAGCTGAAACACTGAGTGAATAGAGGTGCTGATGGGAGGAGAAAGTGAGAAGGTACTGCTGTTGTCCTCCTCTTCCTCTCCAGGGCCAAGCTGACTTTGTCCACAGAATGAAATCATTCACACTGATGTCAGTGGAAGAAGAGAGTTTTCCTCAGGGCCGTCTTTGTGTGCCTTTAGATCATATCCACAGTCATCTGACCCAACATCAGCTCAGATAATGTTTCTCACTGTTGTCGGCCATGTTTACTCTTATTGTGGTTGCAGATGTGTTTTTTCAACATGAAGCAGTGACTCTGAAGTCAAAGTGAGTTCTTGGGGTTTGGGGATGTTCACATCCTGATTCAGTTAGCAGTGAAGTTTAAGTTCAAATTAAAAGTAAAAATCTGTTTATTTCAGATCCAATGTGCTGGAGTGCAGAGACTTAACTCAATGGCCCATATGTACAATTATTTTCTTGATTAATTACCTCCATTAAGGAGGGCATGTTTTCACCCATGTCTGTTTGTTTACGCAGAAAGTACTGAACAGATTTGCACCAAACCTGGTAGAGAACCTCGGCATGGACCAGGAAAGAACGCATCACATTTTGGTGTCGATACAGTTAAAGGGGCGAATCCAGCAATTTTTATCAGCTTCTATGCTATTGTAACTTCCTGGTCAGAGTACTATAACAATAACTCACTTACATATCTCAGGCATGACTTAATCCACTCCAGTTTGTGCTGCCAGACTTCTAACAATACTTATATAGATAGATATAATATAATCAATAGAGTTGATTTTAAAATGATTTCATCATCTATAAAGCACTGCATGGAAAGGCCTGAGTACATGGCTAAACTTTTGAAAGCATACAATCCTTCATGATTCTGTGATCATCACTAGCTTCAACAGTGTCTGTCAAACTGAACTTGCATTCATAGCCCCTGAAACTCTGGAACATTTTATCATATCATATTAGAACAACTGATTCTGTTAATGTTTGTAAATCTTAGATTAGATTAGAGATTAAAGATTTCAATCTGAAATCATTGCCACCTCCTATTTTGTATTTATCCTGTATTCTTGTCTGTGAGCCCTTGATTTGTTTTTAATGTGTTTTAATCACTTTCATTTTATTGCTATTTTCTCTTTGCTCAGCATTTTGTAAATCTGTTTATGAAAGGTTCTACACTGTAAAAAATAGAGAAAGAAAAGATTATCATCATGAACAGATGTTTGGATTATCCTACCATGAGAGAGCTGCAGTGCGTGTTATAAACCTTCAAGATCCATAAATATTCCACAAGTGATGCTTCTGAGCCCAGTGATGGCGGTGCTGGGAGGATTGCTCTCTGCCTGGACAACTACACACACTGAAGAGAAGGGACACTACATGGCAGAGGTGACCGGCAGCCTCGCCCTGCTCGAACCTCCACAGCCTGAGCTTGGTCTGGCCTGTCTGATACAGTGAGGAGCCATGCACCTGTTATTCAGTCCTGCCTGCTACCATCAGCTCAGCTGTGGACATCTGCTCTGATCAGATGAAATCTACCTGATGGTTCATGAATGAGAAAGAAAACCTTACATTTAAGAACAAATGCATTCTCCCCTCATACTCTAAACCTCAGGTGAGCAGATTTGATGGAGCTGTATCTGGGACGTCATGTTTGAGCGTATATGAACCATTCACCAGCACTTTGCTGCTTACAGCATGAGGCCGTCTTTTATAGATGGTAGGCAGCAGGTTTACAGTCGATGTCTGTGAGCTCAGTTGGTTATCTCAGTCTGAAAGAGAAAGACTGGCACCCATACTTGTTCTCTTCTGCCAAAAATAACATGCAGCTCCTGACCATCTGTGTCAGCTCCACCAGCTCTTCCAGTTAAAGCCATGAGAAGGATTAACAGCAAATAATACTGCACTTCTCTGGGAGTGAAGTAAAATTTGGTTTTATTAAGGATTTACCTTGCTCCATGTGGATGTTTGTGGTTTTGGGTAGAAACAGATGGCTTAGACAAACCAGAGAAGCAGGATATATATACAGTTGTCACCTCTACTGGGCAAATATCAAAAGAAAACCCCTTATGTACACATTCTTTTCCAGTGTCATGCAATGTTGGCTAACTGCCAACATTTTATTCCAGGGGTTGTAATGTCTGCTACCTTAACTCATGTGTTACGATTATTAACTGATTTAAAATATTGTTTTGACAAATAAATCTTGACTTAAAATCCTCTTACTGGCATTTTCTGGGTTTTTTTGTTGCATAAAGTTGCACAGTTGCTATGGGGATATATCTGTCGTTGTCATGTGACCAAAGTGAGGATTGTAGGTAATATAGGTCAAATATGGGGGTAATATCTAGATGTTCATACACTGATGAGGACCAAGAGATGCAAGCAATGGGACCTTGAGTGAACATTTTTAGTCAGACTACTGTTTCCAAGAGCAACAAGAAAACTGTGTTCACTGTGTCACAAAACAAAGTCACACAATCTATGATATTACAAATTGTGTCACACAGTGAAGGATGGTCATGAGAGAACCACCCTAACTTTCCTGCACTAATATCTCCTTTAATATGATTCCCTTCACGTTCTCATCACTTCACATCCCACACTGATCACCTCTGCTGCAAACACACTCATTCCATTGCTTCCACATTGACCCTGCTGCTATTGGACTTTGTTGCTATCTATCCATGTTCATATACCTCATACAGCTCTCATGCCAATATGCACACTATACTGTAGATGTGTAACATAGTTTTTTATTGCACTAGGACTATCTGTCATACAGCTATACTTTTATCAAAATGTGTACAGGCAGTTATTTATCTGTACAGTTGTTTATTTGCACTAGTGATGTCATTTTCCCATGTTGTTATTGTTACTGTCTTTCTCATTATTAGGGCCCGACCGATTAATCGGCCGATTATAGCCATTAGAGAATAATCGGTAATCGGCCAAAAGTTGGCCGATTGACGCCGATGTTTACACTTATTTTTCACTAATAAAATGCAGGTAATATGGTATTTTTCTTAGAAATTATGTCCTTGTGTTACGTATCCAGTAGAGGACGCTCCGACTGCTTTCATGTCACGCTTCACAGTCACACTGCATCAGAGTGAAATAGTGAAGATATGGAACTGCTACGGATTGACACATAACAAAATACCTCAATCTTTTGCAGTTACTTTTTTATTGTTTGTTTTCAAAGATGTTTACTAAAAAAGTTGTGCTTCTTGCACTATAGCCTACCTCTGTTAGATTGGCAATAATAAGAGGAACTCTGGTACTGAGGGGGCATGTGAAAGTAAATGTCTTAATTCATACAGATAGACATTTACTGCCTTTTTGCACATCATATTTTTGATTTATTTTATGTTCAAATTGTTCATATGCTGCTTGTTCTACACACTTTCTGATAATAAAAGCATTTGAAAATAGTAAAATGTTCTCCCTTCAATTTATATCTTTGTAACAAGTGTTTGGAACTATATTCAAGCCATCAAAGACAGGTATTTCGTCTTTTTTTAAATTGAAAAATGTAAAAATTTAATCGGCTGATATATCGGTTATCGGAATTTTTTATTCCCTAATATCGGAATCGGCATCGGCCAGCATCGGCTTCTTTAATGTCTACTCTATGTCTCTTTGTATCATTAATGAGCTTTGAAGTGACTCTAACATGATGTGATTGACCACTTTCTAATACAGTACATATCGTTAAAGGCAGAATGAAGGGAACATCACACCAAATTCCACTCCGAATTCTGTCAGTTTAACAATGCCCTGCTTATAGGGAACGATGGATAATATCAAACCAACACATCAAACCAACCATCCAACTTACTAAACATGTTTCCTACCACACTCTACCACTGCTTATTTACCATTATAGGCAACTTAAACAGCCAAATATGGTCTTACTCCAAACACCACAATGTCAGGTTCATGTTCATATAAGCGTGTGTTTCTCACCGATGATAACAAAGCCTCCATCAACTTCCTTGTCGGATGTTGACTTCTTTGTTTCTTTACGCAGTCCAAGGAAACTCAACATGATTCTTCTCTGTCAATAAAAGAAATGAAAGGTTAGACCAGCAGCCATTAGATCATGTGAGCTGCCAGTGTTAAATTCGTCACACTGAATTGTTAGAAACCAGTATTAGAAATGATCATTTCACTGAATTATGACTTCATTTACAGGTTTGTTCACAAAGTTGAAAACAAATAAAATTCACAACTTAAAAGTATAATTATGTTGGCTGGTGTATGCTTCACAGACAAAAAGCACCTCCTGCCAAACTGTTTTGGAACTCTACATTTGAAAATATTAAATGGAAAACCATTTGGAATTATAAAAAAATATTGTGTCATAAACAAAATTAGAGAAGTTCCATTTTAAATTATACACTCAATTTATTCTGTGAACTAGGTACTTTCAAGGTTAAGAGACAATATTGATGGAAAATGTACTTTGCAATTGCAAAACTGAGAGTATTTGTCATTTATTTTATGAGTACCTGTCTATTAAATTGTTTTGGTTAGATATATTTCTATGATGAGAATGATACTGATTGTAAAAACTATTTGTTTTGAATATTTTTATTCTATTTGGAAAATACTGAAGCCACCAATACAAACTGATTAAAAAGAAACCACACATTTAACAATTCAAAATAATAATTGGACATTATATTGATTGATTACATGGACTAAGAACAGTAAAGCAATAAAAGCAATAGTAACTTGTAAAGCCTTAAACATTTTCCTTTAATATCTTTGTTTTCTTTCATGGTACCCCTATGTATATAGTTTTGTTTTGTCCTTTAGTCCTTTTGAAATACTTTTGTTTATTATATTTGTTTCATCATCCTTATTTATATGCTGCATTTATTTCCTTTGATTGTATTTACTTAATTTGTATGTATTGTTCATATTTTAATATGTATCTTATTTCAGAAGTTCCTCCATTTTCAATGTTAAATTATTTCAATAAGTTGATATGGAAAATATTTTGAACAATAAAGCATTAACAAAAAAAAGAAAGAAAAAGAAAACAAATTTGAAAGCATTTTTACATTTGAGCTACATTACAGGAAAAGAGCCTTCCTAAAAAGATAAATAAATATATCGAACATTAAGCTTCTGAATACTGATTCTGAATTACGTTTACCTGATACATATCGCCAGGTCACTTAGGTTTCGATTTCCTTTTCAAATTAACCAATATTAGCAACTGTTTACTAAAGTCACCGTGTACTCAATGTCACACGCCACAGCGCTGCACAGCTTATAGCAGTTTGTTATTTTTGTTGATACGACACCACACATTCTTTTTACTGAGAGTCTACTTTGAACAGGCAAGATGAAAGCTATGCGATGAAGTGATAAAGTGACGGTCTTACTTGTCGCCGAGTCTTACTGTGTCTTGACCAGAAGTTCAGAGTAAAGTCAGTTCATGGCTCCGTAAGGTTTTTACTGCCAATTAGTTTAGTTTACTTCGGTTAGTTTCCACTTTGTGAACTCTAGCTCCGCTAAGTGTTGGTTTAGTTTCCCCAACCTACTATAAACCACTCAATATAACCTTATTATTTTTTTGTCTTCCTCCGTGCAAGATCATCCATGTTGTTATGTTATAACGTGACGTCACTGACCTCAATATGGTCCGTGCTCGTGTAGAAACTATAAATGCCACCGTCGGTTGCGCTGCAGATTGCAAACATGTGTCGGAACCATCCATTGGTGTTTCTGGGGAATAGAATGTCAGAGCACAACGGATGTGTCATAGTAGAAGCTGAGGGCGTTCGATTTAGATTCCTGGGTTTGCCGTAACTACAAGACAATGCGGGTTTAGACGTCATTTTAGATACTCCACCCGCTCGGCCCACCGTGTGAAACAAAAGTATACAACGAAGTATTTCCCGCGCTATTCAGCATTGTGCCAGCTCAGTAAAGCATTCGACTCCAACTCGTAAAATGGCAGGAATAATGGACGTCCCAAGACCAAGAATAAACTGCTCTATGCTGTCGCAGCACATTAACAGACCGGTTTGCTTCGTTGGGCGTGTGGAGAAGGTTCGTGTGATTTGCAGCTAGTTTAAATTAAAGTGTGTTTGTAAACACGGTGACTTGCACTGTGGATGCCAGGAACATAAAGTGGTTATTCTATGCGTTGTCAGGTTCACCCAACAGGAAAAACGTTCACTGTGTCGGACGGAGAAGGAAAGAGTGCAACAGTTGAACTCAACGAACCCGTGAGTACATTAAGTGACGGTTTAACGTTGCTTCTCTAAAACTGAAGGCAATATACCGATGTGACTGTTGATTCTCTAGACTGGGTTTAATAACTCTTCTAAACAGGAAGCGATGTAAACCAGCCTGTTTTCCAAGAGAAATAAATGTTTCATTAGCAACTAAATATGTCTATATTCATGTTATATTGTGTTTACATTTACATTTTCCAAGTTTTGTACAAAATGAACAAGGGGGAGATAGGTCAAAATCGTTATTTATCAAGTATATTTTTTGTTTACAGATTTAACATAAGTCTTCTATGGGTCTGGAAATACTTCAGAACTGCAAAAAGTGTCCTTAAACCTTCAGGGGTTTCTCAGATCGACACAAACTGCAGCCAGATAGCAGTACTGATGTGACTGGGTTGTTTATAAATTAAAAGAATAATTTTCCTAAATAAGAGGACAAAAAGCAGATTATGTTTCATTCAACAGAGTCATGGTCACAACAGTTTGCAGAACTGTTAAACACGGAGCAGGCAGCTGATTTTCTAAGAGACTTTTACATGACTGAGAATGAACTTGGGACATACAGGAATGTATTCAAACAATAATAATGCGAGAAATCATCTTGCGATGGGATCACAGCAGCTGTGAAGCCCATCTGTAGTTGTTACTACATTATTGGGGCATTGTGCTTTCTTCAGCTGTAACAGCAGGAGAGATGCTGGTACTCTGAGGTCTAGCATCTCTGCCATCAGCAGCTGCTACCAACCTCACCACTGTCACCAGATTGTGTGGGTTTGTTCAGAATGGCCCGTCTTGCACAATGATGACACAGTAAGTGGCAATTCTCTCAAGCAGTAGTCTGCACAGTTTTTGCGTCACCTGTCAGACAGACTATGCTGCTGTGTGGAAAATCAGCTGGCCTTTTGCTGTAGCTGCTGATTCTGAAGAGAGCTGAGCTGACCTGGGCTGGGGCCTTGTTGCCCTTTGAAGAACCAACAGGAGAGAGCTGGAGCTGCTCTCCAGAGCAAGCTGAGAAGAGGAGAGAGAGAGAGAGCAAAGAAGGACAACTTTTGTTTGGTGACACCCTGGGGGGTCACATGTCACACACTGGGGGCGGGTCATCCCCAGGTGTGAACAGTGAGGAACTGTGGGGAAGTGAGTTCCTTTGTCTGTGTAACAAAGAAACGTGGTCTCTTGAATGAGTATACTACACAAACATATCTACTCAAATTGGCTCCATATAATACTCATCATATGTTCGTATTAGATTGAATATTAAAATTAACAAGAAAAAATTTTAAATCTCAAATTTGTATCTATTTTTCATTTGTCAGATCAATGTTTAATTTAAAAATTCCATCTAAGGACTGTTGGATAGAAATTCAAAAATCTGAATACTTTAATTTCGATTCATGCCGTGGCTTGCTTGAGAGGGCAGGAAGACCTGATTGGTCAGCCTGACACTGTCCTGTCTCTGAGCTCTGCAGCAGTTCCTTCATCCTCATGGTTTCTGTTCTGATCTGCATCGTCAGCTGTGAGATCTAATATAGACAGGTGTGTGTCTGTCCACATCATGTCCAATCAGCTGTGAGTTTACCACAGGTGGGCTCCAATCAAGGTGCAGAAACATCTCAGAGATGATCCAGAGAAAGGGAGGAACCTGAGTCACAGTCAAGTATCTGAATACACAGGGCAATGTGATATTTCACCATATTTTACTTTTTAATAAATTTGAAAAAAAAAAGTCTAAAAATCTGTTTCCACTTTGTCATTATGGGTGTTGAGTGTAAATTGATGAGGGAAAATTGTAGAATTTTTGATTTTACCATGAGGCTGAACCATAACATGAAAAAGTGAAGACTTTATGAATGCTCTGCATGTAGCTGTCAAGCTCTGTGGAAAAAACAGCTGGTGTAACTCACCTCCATGTTGAGCCGGCTGCTTAGATCCCGCCCTCTCAAGCAAGCCAGGGCATTAATAGAATTTGTAACAGTCCATAGTTACAAATTTAAAAAAAGAGACCAAAATCTCAATTATACATTCTGACAAATGAATGAAAAATACAATTTTAGAAAATTGAATTCAATTTTCCTTTTGCTGATTTCTTTTTATATGGAAAATAAAACTGGGGCACCTTGGTGGCTCACCTAGTAGAGCATGTACCATTAAGGCAGTGGCACGGGTTTGAGTCTGACCCATGACCCTTTGCTGCATGCATGTGTTTGAATGGTGTGTGTTGGTATCATCTGCACAGCTCTAGAATAAAAGGCTAAACCTGTTTTCAGTCAACAGTTTAAACATGTTTAAGTACATTTATCTCTCCAGCTTGAAGAGGAGCTGAGCGGCGTGGTGGAGGTGATTGGTATGGTGTCCAACAAAGGAGGAATAATGGCCACAACATACCACATGCTGCGAGAGGACAAGGGCATCCTTTTTGGTAGGTGTCATTTCATGAACAGATGAGGTGTTTGTAACACAGCGGCATTGATGAGTGTCCATCTGTCCCACAGATTTAGAGCTGTATAATGAAGCCCTGAAGGTCGTCCATGACTTCCCCCAGCACTACCCTTTTGAAGTGGCTTCGAGTGGATGAGCCCTCACGTCTGAAGACTGTTCGTTTTTGTGCTTGTTTCTGTTGTGAGAATAGATTTGCCCAGATCTGTATTATCTAATCATTTTTTGCAATATAATTTAGACCCTTAAAGAATAAAGTTGGAAGTTTCTTTTCACATGCAATGTCCAACAATTTTAAAAATAAAAACATCTTTTTGACTAAGACTATGTTTTGATTATTTTGTTGCCTTCCACCTGCACCCAAGTTGTATAATGGCGTTTATGTAATGTTAATCACCTGTTTATATCTGGTCTCCATTTTCAACCCAATCAGTTCTGATGGTTGAAAAATCAAAAGTCTATTATTGGTGAAGTTACAAATAGTCCCTATATCAATGATAAACAATGTACTGTATTATCAATATTATGTCATTGCATGCCATCAAACGAGAAGCTTTCCAAACCTGCACATGATCCACTTCTTTTTAAACTACAACATTCTTGGCATGTTTTACAGTCCGTTCATTAATCATTAATGCACTAATTACTGAATAAATAGTGGCTCTGTGGAATGTTCTGTATAAGCGTGGAATACTGGATGGTCGTTCCGCTCTAATATAAGCAGCATGAACATGGACTGTGCTGGGCAGCAGGGGGCAGTATGACCACATGCGCTGTCCTTAGCCCGACAGATCCGGGGATAAAACTCATTCATACCCTCAAAGCTTTGTTTCCTTCAATTAAACTCAAGTTCCTATATTGACCTACAACCTAATGGTGTCAATTATCAAGCAAAAATAGATTTTACCTAATGGGAGTGACAATCACAATATTAAATGTTCACATAGGTAGTGAGTCATAATGTTGGTCTTTCTATTGTGAATATCTATTTTAGAGTAAAAGGAGCAGGCACTGAAAAAATCCTTGGCAGCAGATGGGAAGAACCATCTGTCTTTCATGATGTAGTAAGACAGCACCGCACCACAACACAACAGCAAGCTGCAGTCAGAGGAATGTTGTTAATGATTCTTGCCATTTATATTGTAGAGAAATCTGAGCGTGAAAGGCCTGACACGAAAATAAATCTTTTTTTCCTTCATCAAGCAGTGCTCCTTAGTGAAAACAGAATTTTAGAAATTTTGACAAATTTATTAAAAAGTAAAATCTCACATTGACATAAGTATTCAGACACTTTACAGTTGAAGTTTAGCTCAGGTTCCTCCATTTCTCTTAATCATCTCTGATATGTTTCTCCACCTTGACTTTGCCTTTTTTTTTTTTTTTTTTTTAAATAGGCCGCTATTCTCTTTCAATAGAACCTCCTTCTACCCATCCATCACCAGCCCCAAGTCACTGCCACTCCCAAACTAAATGAGTTATTGTTCACCCCTGAGGAATCATGGACATGAGTTACATTTAAAATCCGTATATAAGTATAATCCGTCTGAGTCTTCACCTGTTTTTTCATGGAACTGCTTCAAACGCTGCGTAGCGTAAAAGTTGCCGCTCATGTTCACGTTCATGCGCAGCACCAGACATGAGGGCGGTTTGTGTGTATTTTCTAAAATATTAAACTCAAGTCAGAGCACATTTAAAAAAGACATTGATCAAAGTTCTTTACAGAGATTAAATTATAGGATTATTTGGAAGGATCAAAGGAAAATGAACAAAAGCACAGAATATCTGAATAACATGATAACACAACAACAAAATACAAACAAAAGCCAGTGTGGTCAGGCATGTTGTCACTATGACGACCAAAAGGCTAAAGAAAAGAGATGCGTCTTTAGATGAGTGTCACAGATATCAGAGGAGGAGGAAGATCTAATTGTTAGTGGGAAACTTCCACAGTTTAGGGCCAACAACCGAAGAAGCTCATTCACCTTTGGTTTTTAACTGGATGTGTGGAACGGAGGGCAGTGATTGGTCATTAGATCTCAGGGGTCTGCATGTGGAAATGGGGACGTCGAGTTCTGAGATGTAACCTGAGGCCAGCTCTTTAAAAACAAATCAATTCTACACTTCACTGTAACCAGTGAAGAGAGGCCAGTAAGTAGCATTTTAAAGTTATCATAGGTTTTGAACTGTTAGATATGGTTATATACTTTATTTTACTGTATGGCAATCATTTTTTCAATTTAACTTTTTGTATAAATAAGAAAAAAGAGTTATAATGAGAATATTTTCCTCTGAAATATATTGGCATAGGAAGTGTAAAGTAGAATAACATTTGAAAAACTTGTACTTGAATTTAAAATATTTTTAAATATACTTTTTTTCCACCGCTGACAAAAGTTCATTTATACGTATTTTGTTTTGGCTCTTAAAGTTGTTGGGGCGGTTTTGCAGCATCAGTTTCAAAGTCGTTCATCACACTTCAGGTAATTGGACAGAAAATCTGATCATTAGATTCATTTTCATCGGATCTGGTCCTGAATCAGTGTGTAACATGATCCAGTTTTTCCACAGCCCTGGGCTTCAGAGTGTGTTGAAAGGATTTTAAGTCTCATCTTTCCAGAGAATGCTAAATTCCCACCACTTCAGAATAGTGACATTAAATGTGATCAAGGAGGAAATTATCACTGTAAAATATAGTTTTATGGCAAACCAGAGTATGGATGTGTATATCATTATCAAAGAGGCGGGGTGATAATGTCAACTGCTGTAAAAGAGCTAAGTATGTCCCTGCCACCGTCGGTCGGAGGAGTAGCCTGGAGGAAAGCAGCTGCCGTGCTCCAGCAAGTTGAGACACTGCTGTTAATGTAGCAGCATCTGCTCCATCTGCTTCTGTTCACACACACTTTCACCTCCATGTCCCGTTTTATCATGGGTACGTCTTCATGTTCTGCCACTGCTTATCTCTGTCAACCCCAGACACACACACACACACACACACACACACACACACAAACACAGTCATTCATTCTTTTTTTTCTCCTTTAACCCATAAAGAATTTATAGCCCTGACACATTTAATAAATGTTCAGTTCAGTCCATCAACAAAAAAATGAATTGATCATTTTGATCACTGGTTTATCTTTTACATCATTTATCAAGAGAAATGTCAACATGTGCTGCATTTAGCTCCTTAAATGTTTCTGTGTTTCAAACCATTGTAAAACTTAAAAGTCCTGTTAGCCAGCCAATAAGTAACATAACATTCAGCACCTGAATGCCACAGATGTGTTTGAGGTGATGTTGAAACAGTGTCTCCATGGCAGTGTTTGTCCACTAGGGAGTGCCGACACGTTTGTTTAGACCTCTAAAATCATCAAGGCTGTAATCTGAAGACTGGGAAATAGTGATCTGCATTTCCCTGACATTTTATATACTAAATGATAAATCTATTAATTAAAAGAAAGAGAAAAACTGCTGATTAAGTAATAATCAAATGAACTATTTCTTATACCAATACTAATTTTTGAACAGTGGTGGGCAAAAACCGATATTTTAAAGCAGTATTGATTCATTCTGTTAGCCACTTTGGGCAAACTGAACAAGCATATTATCACCTTTAAAAGTTGCTATGGTATCTATCTATCTATCTATCTATCTATCTATCTATCTATCTATCTATCTATCTATCTATCTATCTATCTATCTATCTATCTATCTGATATTTGGTGGATGAACATTTGCTGCAAAGTAACTCATTATTATAGCTTTCAGTTAAATGTAGTAACATAAAAACTACAATGTTTCCTTTTGAACTGGATTGGAAGTTGAAGTAGAAAGCAGTATAAAATGAAAAGATCTGTAAACCTAATTACACTTCCTAAGCATTGATTTGGAGTCCTGTTTGTGTCCACCTGATGATTGTAAGTAATGTAATGGATCATTATTAAGCTTAAAAGGTTTCAAACTGACAGGTATTCAGTGGTTCAGTAGGACACTGACAGAGAAATTCTTTGAATGAGTTAATGGCTCCATAGGCAGAGTGAGGCAAGTTTCATTGCAGCTTTTATAGACCGACACTCCTGAAACTGTCACATAAAATGATCGTCTTGATCCTGCTGGTGGGTCCTCACTGACCACAGCCCGTTTATTTTAAAAAGCAATTATCTGCCCAATTCATCATCACACTCATATATCAGCCTAAGCCTGTCTCTGCTTTCCTGTTTGCCTTTGTCAGGTAGTTTAAGTCATCATCAGTCATAGTAATGTAAATTCCCATCTTCAGATGAATCCATCTTAAGTCTTTTTTGGAGGGCTGGATGTTTATGATGCCATTCTGTTCTGCCTGTTAACCCCAAAATGACCACAATAACTGCTGGACTGAGCTGTGGCTCTTGTAAAGTTCTTTATGTTTAAAACCCCCATACCTTCATACCTCCAAAGGTCATCAGGTCATATTCCACATACCAAAGTGGACACAGACTGTTATTCACTGAAGTTGGCCATGAATGCAGCAGCTCCTCTTGATGCAATGTGAGCCAACATGTCTAAAACAACCTCTGCTTATCTATCACATGCCTATCAGGGCCCCTGAGTGGGGCTCCTGGACCGACTGTATGAAGCTGTCAGGCCTGCCAAAGTCTGAACTGCCACAGGGAGCTTTAACGAATGATCCAAGCATGGCAGGTTCAAGAAGACCTTCATACCTGCGAGCACCTAATGTAAGAACTCACAGGCCCTGAAACTGTCTGTGGAGCCTGGCAGAGATGCAGCATATGGCACTTTGAAGTTGAAGTCTGTTTGAGTTTGTACCTTAGGCACAGCTGCACGTCACAGCTCAAATGCACTCAAGGACATACATCAGTACGTGAACGAATCACGGCTCAAGATCTCAAAACACAGGTATTTATGCACTTTATGGGTTTTTTTTTTTTTAACATTTTCATATTGTATCACAGTGTGGGCTCAGGCGTCACCATCCACACTCAGACCCCTCTCATCCTGATACGATGAGGCCCTGGAAATAATGGGCAAAAAGCCTTTCTCACAGCATCACGGTCACATACTGTAAAGATACAATCTACTTATCTTTGCTTTCTCAAATTAGTTTATAAATGTATCAACAGTTCAGCTCCAGATATATCCAAGGACAAGACAGTAACAGTAGCTAGGAGCGTGGTGAATCGGTGAACATCCGTCTATTTTTAGCTAATTGTAGGATATAATCAGTTGTGTTGTTTTTGCCATTGACTGTTGTAATGACATTATACATGTAAAAGCCCAACGAGGGGCAGGAGGGGCAAATTAGCAACAGCTACAAACTCTCTGTGCAGCACATTAGTTTCATGCTTTGTTTTGAAATGTTAAATTGCAACTTCCCTATCAAATAAATAAATAAAATAAACTAAACAATGATGACTCCAGTCACTGCAGCACAAACACACACAGCCAGTAACACTGATGAGGACCATACAAAGTGGGAGAGAATAACAGATGATCCTCAGACACTGACCTGGAGTCAGGTCATCTACAGAGCCGGTTTGAGAAGGTTCTGTGTATGTTTTCACCTTGTTCCTGTGTGAAAACATACTGCTGGAATCCTTTAATCAAAGCTAATCTAGCAGCTTTGTGCTAAGCTTGTCTATATACTGTGCATACCCAACTAATATCTGTATTGAGTCACTGTTTTCAGTAGGTTCATGTCTGCATTGACGGTGACCACTTGTGCAAAGGAATCTAAGATGGCAAACAAGCGAGTTCCCATAATGTCACAGCGGCCCTTTAATACTTTTTTAAGTTAACACAAAATCAAACATACTCAAGGACCACTTACTTGCTTTTTCCTTCTAACAACCTTAGCAGACTATTGCACCTCAACTTTCAATATTGAGCTTTGTTTAGATTTTTGGGATAATTCCTGCTGCGAGGCTGTGGCACATTTCCCGCCCACCACCAGCAGCTCTCCATGCCTGTGTCCGGAGAGTGTCTGGCTGTGCAGCCGTGCGCTGAAAAAAAAACGCCTGTTGGCCCAGTCAAAATCTGTTGAACTGCCGCAGGAAGCGCTCTCTAAACTCCCAGCCTGTTATTGGTGTTGTTGCTGTCTGGCTGTGTTGTCTTAGCACAGAGCTGTCTGCAGACAGCGTGCCACTGCCAGCATTACCACCAGTCTCTTCCCATCCAGCCAGCAGCACCAGGCACCCAGGCTGGTTCATCCACACACAGACTGTCCATATCTGTCTCTCCATATGCTCGATATATACAGAGCGTTTTTTATATTAACAACAGAGAAACTGACTAACATGAAAGGTGTGCTCTAATTTGCCGACCCACAGGTAATTCTCACCCAGTTCCCCCGAGCTCTACAGAACTTTTTAGCCATTTTCAGCACATTGTTTTGGTTGGATTGTGTGGGGCTTCACACAGTTCCGTACTTGGACCGGCCGTCAGGAGCAAGGAGAAATCCTGGTGGGCTGCCATATTAATGAAGGTTTTACGAACCCTCTCTGTGTGCCTGTCACACTTCCAATTCAATGAGCCTCACCTCCATAAACTACATTAATTATACACGCCATTATCGCTAAAGGAGGCAGAGGAATCGAACAGAGAGAGCAGGAGAGAGGGAGGGAGGGAGAGGTCATTGCTAACTGCCAAAGAAACTAGCGGACACCAAACACCAGAAACCAGAAATGAGACACTAACTGTAGCAATAAAAGCTCTATTAAGAAATAAATTAATTTAATTTGAAACGATTACAGGACATGTTGAGTTTATGTTTACCTATAACATGGCAAATGGGAGTGGATCAAAATGAGGTACCATACTAAAATACCAGTATGACCAATTATACATATCAAACAGAGGGAATTAGAAATAAAGACCTGTCTCTAATAAAGACCTGTTACCTTCTGCAGTTGAGGTAAAATAAAGCCCCATTCACTATTTGAGCAAATACAGTTGTTGAAAACTGTTGTGTACCTGCTGTAAATGCACACTGATGATGTAACAGAAACTGTTGTACAGCCAATGGGAAAAGTCCAACACGCAGCTGAACAATGAACTTCATCACTCACTCAAATATATCGGTCAGTCAGTCAGTCAGTCAGTCAGTCAGTCAGTCAGCCAGTCAGTCTGTCAGTCAGTCATGTAACACTGGCCCATGGTGGGTTCAGCCATAAATCTCCAATAAACCCAGTATACACTGTCTTCCCAGCACCAAACAGACAACACTAGCTACTGGTTGATGAACATAAAGGCTCATTTAGCAGCCAGAGACAGACATGTTTCTCTGGAGTTGCTGGAAACCAAAATAAAGCTAAAAGGAGACTGAATGTTGGACTCACATTTGTTTGATGGCCACAAGTATGACTGAATGAATCTTAATGTTGTTGTGTTGTGTCTGCTGTATGTGTAAATAGGCAACTGTTTGCTAACACGGTAGTCATAAAACTTTATGGGATAGTTTGTGTACAGCTAGTTCTGCTGCCCCCAAGTGGACAAAAAAGTGTATTACTGCAGCTTAAAGTGTATTGTGTGCATTTATGAAACAAATTATCTTATATACATCGTTTATTTTCCATTGTTTAGTTTCCAATTCTTTCTCTTGCCGGGATTTTATTGTCACAATGAACCAGTCCTGGATGTGAACCCACTTTAGTCTACTAACTTTTTAATGTGCCGACATAGACATCGAGCACTTATTATGCAGATAGTTTGATCTGGGTCAGTCCAAAGCAGGGTTTATTTTCAGCAGTAGCAAATGAAAGTGTTATATAAGGTTTTCTTCAGGGTTCCAGGTAATATTTATTGAATGACTGGTAACTTCTCACAGAGAATGGTGGCAGGTCTGACATATTCATGATTTATGTAAGGAGCTGGGCATGAGGCCTTATCTGAGCCTGTCTGTATGAATTATGGGAGCAGCTAATAGTTTCTCATACCAACATCCTCCAGGTACAATTTCTCACAGTCACTCAACATTCTTAAGTTGCCACTCTGCATAAAGATTAGATTCAAAACATCCTGAATATTACTTTTTTTCTCCCACACCCTGGAAGGACCATCTTTCAGTCTGACCCCAGACACTGAAAGACTCTCCAGTCACTCTACCAGTCTTTTTTTTTGTATATAGGCTACTTGTTCTGTATTGGACTGTTTTGTCTTCTTCTTCAGTGAAAGATAGTTGCAATAACATTTTCTGGATTAACACCCGTTCTCTCTGAGGTTTCTCTGTGTTTGTTGGAAGTGTAATTGGGCTAATTGTTTGCCAATATGGCAGCCATGACATTTTAGTTTATACTGCTTTCTACTTCAACTTAAATCCCTTTCACATTGTACTTAATATTCCACCACATTCATTTTCCAGCCTATACTAGTTAACTTCCATCCAGAAAATATCAGTCTATAAAATAGGATGTGTGATATGTTGTTATAGACTAAACTAAGTAGCTGAAATAAATTCCACCTTAAAATGCTAAAGCATTAATATGCTGCTTTTACATACGTCCATCAGTGATAATGATTTAAATACATCATACAATAAAACATCTACTTGTTTGATGTTTATAGATGTTCACATGTTTATAGATGTTCACCAGTGACATATGGGGGCAGATGCATCAGTTTGTTAATTTCAGAAAACGATTTGTCTTCAAAATGAAAGCAGAAAATCTGTCATTCACGAAAAAGTGTTGAGCAGCGCAGACAAATTTCAAAATGTGCTCCAATACTCCAATTTACACCATCAAGTATGAAATACAACTGTAGCTGTAGACACATTCAAGAGTAAAAACACTATCGTTGTCTCTCTCAGGTAAAGCTTTATTGTGAAAGGAGTAACCGGACGTGTGACTTGCTGTAGTGTGGTTGGCTTGTCACCGGTGAGCGAGACCACTGGTGCCGCTGCTCTCCGCTCTCTGCGCCTCCACACCGGGAGAAAGCACGTCAGCGCCGCTCGCGCTCATTGATGAATGAACCTGGTGCCCTGACTTCATTAACACACAGGTACGTGACCAATTTTCATCATGGATGATAATTACTCATAATTGTCGGTGACATGATAATGTGGACACAGGCTGTATGTACAAAAAAAAAAAAAAAAATTGTAGAAAATTTATGCAGAAAAGTAATTAGAAGTTGATGTTGATGATTCAGTGTATTTTATGTACAAGGGTTAATTAAATCTAACAACATAAAATTCACGCAAGTAGTTCTATAGCAACACCATTATCATTATTATTATTATTATTATTATTGTTTTTGTTGTTGTTGTTGTTGTTGTTGGTGGTGGTGTTGTCATTAAATGTAGTATCAGTGGTAACAATATCAGTAGTAATTGCAGTAGTAGTAGTAGTAGTGGTAATTAGCAGTGGGTGATATGGATAAAATCAGTGTATGTAATTCTATATCATGATATTGATATGTATTTTGAAAAACACAGTTTCTGGACAATATATTGAGAAATTGCTCATAGATAAAATAAGCAGACAGGAGTGTTTGTTTATGGCTAGCCCAGTGAATTACTGTAAATACCTGACTGATAAAAAAATACTTAATCACATTTATGCAGAAATAATCAAAATATTCTAGCCCTAGTATCAGCAGTGGTAGATGGTAACAGAAGAGTAGCAGAGGTGACAGTGATGTCAAGCAGCAGCTGTGATTGTAAAGATACGACCTGAGCTCTAACAGAGAGCCGCCAGGTGAAGTGTGTAACCCACAGAACGTAGAGGATATCACAACCATCGCAGGATGCTGAGGGAAACCAACCGTTGCTTCTGTGAGTAGCTGCTGCAGTCGTCACCCTGTGGGTCGAAGTGAAGCTGTGTGGCAGAGGACTGATGGTATTCATTCACCTCTGTAACCCTCTCCTTGTTTCCTCAGGCTGAGCGGACCGGAGGATGACCATGCGGTGGTTACGGTTAGGCCTGAAGGTTTTGATTGTTATTTTGACTCTGTCGAGCTCGACCAGATGCCAAAGCAGACGGAGGAAAGGACAGAGGGAGGACAACCAGATCATCATCAATGAGGCCAAAAGTAAGTGTTTCAAAAGCCATGAAATATATCAGTGTGTAAACCCTGTGTCCTGTTCTGAGTGTTAAGTGTCTGTTAAGTGTCAAATGACTTAAAAGCAGTTAACATATGTTGTTTCTTTCAGGTAGAAAAACTGACAGGTACTCAGTCAGCTAGAAATGTTGATCTTTAAAGTTACTGTTTGAAGATGTTTGTACTGCATCACTATGAACTGAATTGTATGAATGACTGAATGCAGAGTTTAAGAGCCGCTGAGGTTGGAACACAGAATTTCATGAATTGTCCTTATGACAGTTTCATTATTATTGTGCTTAACCCAAACCGTCAGTTGTGTCTCGTGTCTTTTGCCTTTTTCACCCTTTTGTGCAACAGCAGATGAACAAAGTAAACAAAATGATTCTGTATTTGAATCCTCAGGTGACCATTATTATCCAGCTTGAATTATTTGAAAATCAGAGCCCTAGGTGTTGAATTCTTGAGGCCAATACTCATTTTGATATTTGACAGAACAAAAAATGATACAGCATATCAGTTGATATTTGTTTGTGGTTTGTTACTGATCTTACATGTACAGTATGTGCTGATACCAGCAGGTCTGTAATAAGCGAATCACATCCAACACTATTGGCAGGGCCAGTCTGTTGGTTCCAGGAACAAAATAAACCCAGTGGTAGCGTTTGATGAAAGATCAGAGGTTTACTGAAAGCATTAGGAATCACCCTCTGTTTACTGTTATAATTCATATCACGTTTAGTAGCAATCTGGCCATTCATTTTCAGCGAATGTAGTTGATCAAAGTGTTGAATGGGTGGAGGGACTAATATCAGTGGAGCACCAGTGCCGGTGGGAACAATGTAGCCTAACACTTCCTGCTGTGTTTTGCTGCCAGCCCTGATCTGCCCAGTGGAGATTATGTTCATTGTGGACAGTTCGGAGAAAGCCAAAGCTCTGCTGTTTGAGCGACAGAAGGAGTTCATCCTACGTTTCAGCAGCAGGCTGATGCAGCTCCACTCCGCTGGCTGGCGGCTGCGCCTGCGCCTGGCCGCTCTGCAGTACAGCAGCACGGTCTCAGTGGAGCACAACTTCAGAGACTGGCAGGATCTGGACGTGTTCCAGAGCCGGGTGGCCACCATGACCTTCATCGGACACGGTACCTACTCTGCCTACGCCATCACCAACGCCACCCAGGTGTTCAGCCGCGAGACGTCTTCCAGCAGCCTGAGGGTGGCGCTGCTGATGACGGACGGAACGGACCACCCTCGCAGCCCCAGCGCCGTGACAGCTGCTGCTGAGGCCAAGCAATACAACATCAGGATGTTCGCCATCAGGCTGTCGGGCCTGACCAAGGATGGAACCATGGGTGCAAAGCTGCGCTCCATTGCCAGCGCCCCCCCACAGCAGCACGTCCTCAGCCTCACCGACAGCCAACTGGAAGACAAACTCTTCAATGAACTGGTCAGTCACATCTACAGGCCTGCTCATGTGTCAGGCTGATTTCAATGTGAACAGCCTTATGTGGAAAGGATGCATTCACAAAAACAGTGAAAAAAATAAACATACTCAGAAGGAATAATAATATGTATGTGTATTAAAAATAATAGCAGAATAAAACAGATCAAATGAAAATATTATAAAACACAAACAATAAAAGCAACAATATCAAATTTAGGGTCATGTAAGCATATAGTGCCGACCGATTAGGAGCAGGCAGACAAATACACACAACAGTGGTAGTGGTAAAAATGAAGGGTCGCCTGGCAAAAAACCCAGATGTAAACAATGCAGGTCTCAAAACACAAAGAGTTTCATGAAGTAGAAAATACCTTTAACATGTTTGTATGGCTTTAAGTTTTTTAATGTTTTGGGAAACAAGTGTTGGATGAGGAGACTTACACCTGTGTTGAATATAAGGTTACAGCCAGCAGCTAGTTAGCCTGGTTAGCCTAACAGCTAGCTTAGCTGCGTCCAACACAAACCTAATCAGCCTGTCACCACCTCTTAAGTTCACTAGTGACATGTTGTGTACAGTGTCTTCAGAAAGTTTTCAGGCCCCTTCACTTTTGTAGATTTTATTGTTGTGCTTTGTCATTTAAAATGACATGTTGTCATTATGTATCAGACTATTTCTTGGCTCGACCAGTAACATCCTGCAGACAGGTATAATGCTGAATTATTTTTACACCGTTTTTGTACCAGTTACAGTTAGCTAACTGGCTGCTGGCTGAGGCCTTATGCAGTATTTATATATTTAATGGGCATACATGAGGGTGGAGTCAATCTTCTCATCTGACTCATCAGAAAGTGAATAAGCCTGTTTCCCAAAATGTAGAATTATTTCTTTAAGAATAACCACAGTGTGTTTTGGTGACAGGTCTGGTTCACAGCAGACATGTTGAAATCAGAAATCAAATGCTGAATTCAGGTTCAAACTATATTTGTTTACAGTGGGAACTCCACAGGGTGATACAGTATCAATGAGTGGATATGAATGTTAAGTGCTACAGTATTGAGTGTTTTGCTGAGTCAGAACTCAGTAGACATAATTGCTGAGTAATTCTAGCTTTCTTTGTTTCTTTCAGAGCGCAGTTGTGAAAACTGGGGTAAGTAACATGATTTTTAACATTTAAATCGTAGATTCTCAATGTTAATTCTAATTATTCTTGTTTTTTTTTTTTTGTTTGTTTGTTTTATATTGCACACTGTTGACTTTGGATCATATATTTCTTATGTCTTTGTTTTAGTGCCCGCACCCAAAGACCTGCATGTGTGAAAGGGGGGAAAGAGGTCACCCTGGATCTCCTGTGAGTAATATACTGTTGATCTGAATCATTGTATATCTGCATTGTTGTCAGTATCATTCTCATCTCTCCTGACGTCACACACTGAATATTTTACTTAAATTGTATGTTACCTTCTATAGACACTGAGGTCTCAGACTCTCTATGTTCTTATATTATTCATTTAAACTTAACTCCCATAATGATTATTGATTATTAACGTACATCCTGTGTGTCCCTTACTACCTAAAATATTAGGAGTGGAACCAGGTGGTAACTTTAAACTGAATGATGAGTAATGAGTAAATCAAAAATCTCATTTGAGCTATATGTAAGTTTTGTTATTGCTACATAGCTAACTTTAGCATTAGCAGCTGTTTACTTACCAGTCTAGAAGAAACATTGTGAGTTCAGCATCAAACTTCATTTCTTTACTCACCAACATCTGTCTCCAGAGGTGGAAACAAACACCAATGTTAACTCTTGTCTCTATCACGCCTTTTCTTCTACTGAAGTTAGCATGCTAACCAGCTAGCCCCAGCCCATCTTTCTGATAGTGACTCAGTGCAGCCTCCAATCTGCCCTGAAGATGTAGCTGCACAGAGGACGTATTACAACCTCTTGTATTATAAACACAACAATGGCCGAAGTTCTTGTCAAGTGGCAATCACCATTATCCACACCCGATAGGAAACCACGCTAAGCGAAAAGAAAAAACTTAAAAATAGCCCCTTCAAGTCCTGAGGCCCTCTACTGGCTTGAATGTGTTGGAACTGTTTGGACCTTACCACTCCTTGGATAAAAGAATTCAATGTTTGTCCTGATTGTTCATGGAGAGCATGCCCAGTAGTTTATGAGATGCAGTATGTTGCGTGTGATCAAGACTTTTGGTGCTAAAGGCAGCGTCAGAGGCTTACCACACAGGTATCATCTAGGTATGGACAATAAACCAGATTTATTAACACTATGAATCTCTTGCAGACCTAAACATAGTCATATTGCAGCTTTCAGAAATGTCCATAAACTGAATAGCTATAACAACCATTGAAATTTGTTCAGAAAATTGGCAAACCAATCAAATCAAGGATAAGGATGTTTTCACTGTCATTTCAGAACATGAAAGGGAATGAAATGAGGTACTCACGTTCCAGTTCATGTAATAGCAATAATAAAATCAAGAAGAAAGCACATAGTAAAACACCATTAAAAATAAAAATGAGTAAATAAATATATAAATAGAAGTGTTAAATGAGCAGACTGTGTGGAAAGGAATAAAACTGTAAATGTCTAAAAGATAAAAAAAAAAGTTGGCCAGGTAGAATGCAGCAATGCTCTGATATGAAACAGCAGTAATCAAAACAACAAAGTGTCCATGAAGAAGCAGCAACTTTTCAGTGAGTCTGAGTTTTCAGTCTTGAAGTGCAGAATCAAAATCAGTCTCACAGCATCCAAGAAGAAACCGTTCCTCAGCCTGGTGGTCCCGACCTTGATGCTGCCTTCATGATCCTGCACCTGCTGTTGTAAATGTGGCTGATGTTGGGTGGGCTGTGCAGTCTTTACCACCTGTTGCACTGCCTGCCTCCTCTGTCTGCAGCAGAGGAGTTAGCGCAGCACACTGTGAAGCAGGAAGTGAGGATGCTCTGCACCACACACCTGTAGAAGACCAGTGCACTTCAGCCTCATCAGGAAGGAGAGATGTTGGGGGGCCTTCTTCACTGTATTGGTTGTGCTGCTTCTCCAGCTAAGGTTATTGGAGATGTGCATGCCCATGTATTTAAAGCCAGAGACCACCTCTACCTTGTTTTCAGGTTGTTAGTTCGTCCCATTCTCATGGACACAATATATCAGTAATGCCTTGATGGAACTTCTTCAAATTTGGCACAAACATTCACTAGTACTCAAGGATGAACTGATTAGATTTTGGTGATCAAAGGTCAAAGGTCAAAGGTCAGTGTGACCTCACCAAACACTTTAGCCATAACTCAAGACTTCACAGCAATTATGACAAACTTTTCACACAAATGGTTCATATTTTCTATGACTCTGGATAAACAGGGATGTGACCTGAAACTAGCCTGAGTGGAGGAGGAATACAACAGTGAGGAGGTATTTCTAGTCTATACTTGGACTCACCACTGTGAGTGCCCCATCACTACCATGTCATCTACAAACTGAAGTCCAAGAAGAGCCATCTAACATAGGAATCCTTGCTCTCCCAGTGAGGGAGGACCAGGTGAACCACAGATGAAGTGGCACCTGCAGTAGAGCGGTTGTGTCTGCATGCACATGGGTGGAAGTCCACTGTGACAGCAATGGTCTTCATGACCAGCTGATTGAAGCACGTCATGATTATTGGGGTGAGTGCTACTAGGAAATACATCAGGCATGACATGCTGAGCTCGTTGGGACGAGGATAACAGTTGCAGTATTGAGGCGTGTTGGGACAGTGAGGAGTTGAGATGTCTGTCAGCACCTCTGAGAGCTGGTATGCACAGTCCCTAAGGACCTGGCCTTGGATGTTGTCCGGGCCTGCAGCCCTGTGGAGGCTGATGTCTCACGTCTGCTGCGGTCACACTGAGGGGAAGCTCAACTGATGGGATGTGTATCGGGTGTGTGTGTGTGTGTGTGTGTGTGTGCGTGTGAAATGTCTGTCAGGTTGGCAGTTGCTCAGTCTCAGTCGGATCAGATACATTTCATTGTCTAGTGAGCAAATGTGGTCAAGAAAGTGCGAATCAGTGGTGATCCAAGACTCATCAAAACAGCAATTCTCTTTTTATATATATTTTTGGGCACCTTTGACTTGTAGGGGATGACATGTAGACATGTAGATAGGACCGTTAGGACTAAGCCCATGTGGTACGCACTCTGCCAGGTGTGCCACCAAGGTGCCCCCGAAACAGAGATACTTAATCAGATGAACATACGTGTTACCTACCCAGCTAACAAGTAGTACAGTTTTGAGGTGCTTGTACTTTACTTGAGTATTTCCATTTTGTGCTGTTTTACACTTCCACTCATCTTAGAGGGAAATATTGTCCTTTGTACTCTACTACATTTATTTGACAGCTTATTGACAGTTATTAATTACTTTTAAGATGAAGATTTGACTCAACGAATAATAATAAGCTTTTAAAATACAACACAAAACAGTGCTTTCTAACATTTTTGGCTTCTGGCATCTTACAAACATCAGTGTGTAGTCAGGGACAGATTTCACATGTGTATGAGCTGTTAACTGTTCTCTCCAATAGCAATCTTTCCCCCTAAACTTCTCACATGGTTTCATTCCAGTCTTCTGCTGTCCCTGTGTAGTAGTTCAAAACAGCTCCACCTCCAGCAGCTTCCAGAGTAACATGCTGCTGACACACTGATGCTTCAATATTAACCATCCAATGATGTCATATATAATAATATATGAGTCAGAGGGAGCTAGCCATGACTTTATATATATTTATACTTTAATTACATTATTTCTGCTAATACTTATCTACTTTTACCTTTTTCATGCAGGACTTTTAGTGTTTTTACAGGCTTCAGTAATACCAGTGCACAGTGTGTCTATATCTGTACCAGCCGACTGACTGGCTGTTGTAGTGTCTGCTGGCTTCAGGTTGACAGTCATTTCCTCAGCCACACACAGTGGCATCCCCCGAGCCGTGCGCCCGGGCTGGCAGCCTGTGCCAGCAGGTGTGTCTGGCCTGCATCCAAAGCACTACAGTGAAAAAAAATGTGAAAGGGCAGGAAATGTTTCCCACAATGCAAGTGTAGCAGGTGGCCGGCGGGGCGGCTGAAAGGGCTGTTTTCACTGACCGTCCTACTGAACAGAGGCCCTTGGAAAAAAGCAAAGGTCAAGGATGGAAGATTAAGCATGAGCAAACACACAGGCTGTAATGATCTGAGAATCTGCTACACCGAGATGGTGGTTTATGTTGGACAGGGGTTACAGACAGGTCACACTGAGAATGCCCCGTCCCACCTTTGCCTATACATACACAAAGCTCAAACGTAAAAGGGGCCCAAATATTCTCATTCTGCACAATCTCACATTTTATTGTCATCTAGGGGAAACCAGGGGACCTGGGGTCCGATGGAGCGCCCGGCCCAAAGGGATCTCGTGTAAGTCTCTATTGTCTCCATAATCCAGTGCTGGTAACCGAAAGAATCTATGAAGTTTTGTTTGATGTACTGTTTTGTCTGGGCCTGGTCACTGTAGGGGGAACCTGGTATTAACGGACGTCCAGGAATTGAGGGCCTTGAGGTAATCATCAAATGTTTTTCTTAACCTTCTCTTGTTGGGGTTACAGGGATTTCAGCTGTCATGTCAGTCTGTGAGCATTTTATGCTGCTCCAAACTGACTGTATTGGGCCTTTTATTGCAGAGTTTCACCTCTAAAGCTCATTATTTAGCACACTGGTCTGTTTAAAGAACTGTAAAAACAACAATTTGTTCTATTTCTTGATGAAAAAGTGTTAAGGACTTTAGCTGCAACACAGAAATAGTGTCTCCAGCTATGACACAGAGGCACAGTGTTGCCAAACTAGCAACTTTCTCAAAAGATCCGGTGACTTTTAAGACTCTTTCTTTTTTTTTCGAAAAGCACCTATTGTCAAATGTAGCGGTCTTTGAACACACCATGAATCTCTTTGTTGATGAGAGCTGCTCTCATGTGGCTGTGGTGCCACTGGACTGACTGTGTTCAGTGACTGGAGAAAAGCTCACCAATCATGAGTCAGACAAAGTGGTGTGTGTGTGTGTGTGTGTGTGTGTGTGTGTGTGTGTATTCACAATATAGACCCACATATATATATTCTCTGAGGTTGTGAATGTCTATCAATGACTAACTGAATGACACAGCACCTCTGTCACTACAGACTTTTGTTTATAATTGAAAATTGAATTGAACTGTTCTCTGTTTATAGGGTCAACCTGGGAGCAAAGGGGAAAAGGTATGCACTGTTATCACCTATTCTTCTGTTTTTGTGATATTCCTCACCACTGTGTGTGCAGATATCATAAAGAACATATAAACATGTATCTCATATTTTCAGTGCAGAACTTCAGTGTCAGAGAGTTTGATTTGGTTCATAGCCCAGATTAAGCTTTTATCTGTTTCCTCATATTATTATCATACTATTAATATAATATAATATGAAACAAATAAAACTCAGGAACACCGTCTGAAAATTATAAGAGTAGGATATTTATTCTTGCAGCAAGGGAACAAGTTACACACCAGAGCTCACAGTGCAAATGTTCAACAGATGCAAGATTCACATAGAATTTTATACACAGGATTCGTGAGAGCGAAATGGGACTAGGCATAATAGCGCCTTATCATAGTTTAATGTTTTGGTGCACTGGCCGGGAGGAACAGCGAAGGTCACTGCGCTCCTCTCGGACACCACCTGTCTTACAAGCAAACACAATAATAGAAAGTTCTATTCAGGATAATACAGTTTCCCTTTAAGATGTTTATGTTATTCATAAAGTATCACAATTTTTCCAACAATTACTATCATATTATCGTATTTTCTAGGGAGAACAGGGTGAATGCGGTGCCCCTGGTAAAAAGGGACAACAAGTAGGTTTCTTTTTTATATTTATTTAATTGCCATGATGTCTGCTGCTGTGACCAGGTACTGTGCATAAATGTAGTGATATTGTATTAAGGTTTTTCCTTAGGGTGCAGATGGACCTCCTGGCCCCAGAGGCCCCAGAGGAGAACAGGTAAAGATTTTCAACTTTTCCATGTATCATATAATTTTTAAATGATTAAATATAGACCCACAATATACCGTGTGATTTAGATTCTAATAATAAGTTCATAGCTTCTATTGTTTATAATTAACAAGAAGTCAATCTTTATCATTCCAATCAGTGTTACTGTCACTACAGTAGCTCATTTATATGGAGTAGATTACTTGATAACTTGAATGTACTTGATGTACTTGAATGCAATTCAGTCAAGATGCAGTTAGCTGCAACTTGGAAGCAGGGGGAAGCAGCTCGCCTGGCTCTGGCCACAGTTGAAATATTTGCCTACAAACACATTTAAAGGTCACTGAGTAACAACCTCAGGTTTGTTTCATCTGTGCACAGACAGACAGAGAAAACTATATGGTTTTAGGTTTATGAAAAATTTTTTTTCCCCAAACAACAGCCAAGTGCAGTGAGTGTGCACACCATCCCAAAATGTTGTTATTATAGTAAGGTTGCCATTGTGCCTATACAGAGACCATCACCTGTGCTTATCTGGCAACATGTGCCATTCACAGAAATAGTTTTCAGAAGCACCGGGCAGATGGATGAACTATTGTTCAAACCACAAATAAGTGTATTTACATTTCTGTTTGTGAACAGGTTAAACAACAAATATTTTGTGTTAATTAGTAAACATTGGATGTGTTCGTAGGTGTTTTATATTTTGGACAGAGCCAGGCCAGCTGGCTTTATACTAAGGTAGGCTACTGTACATCCTGAACCTCAGAAACAAAGTGAGTACGTGCATTTCCTAAAATGTTGAACCTTCCCTTTAAGAAATGATTCATTCAACGCAGTGGAGCAAGAATGTCTAGACTTTCGGGGGAGGGGGGGGGTGTTGCTGAGAAGGTATTTGTGTGGCCATTTTCAGCTAACAACAACCTTCAACGTTGATTTTAAAGCCTGAAATCACCATCGTGTAGCACACCTATGAAACATATGTGTTAGTGTAAAAATTGCAGATAACTATTTGTATTAGCCTCATATCTGAACGGGTGTGTGGTCAAATTGAAAGATTCCTGTGCCCCCCACCCAGCCTAACCCCACCACCCCCCACCCCCCACCCAGCCTAACCCCCCCCCCCCCCCCCATGTGCCCACGCTGAAACAATCAGTGCTCCAGTGAGAGCCACACACTCAGAGTCCATCCTCTGCTCTGCACTTGTGGAATGTGAGTTGTGGATTAGGTCTTATCCCGCTCCTAATGTAGCCTTTCTAAAGCAGGGAATTCAAGCTTGCAATGTTTAGTTGTAGTCTTTTGGCAGACGTTGTCCCAATGGATTAGGATTTGGGCACATGTTATCCATTCCCTCTCTCCTTAAATGCTTGTTGCCCCCTTCAGCATCGGTAGAACAACAGCAGCCACCATCTGAGTGCCATTAGGTTTTATGTCCATGTGATCTGTCTCCAGTTCCCATGAAATCTACCTACACTTCAGTCGCTTTTATTATACCAAAGCATTCACCATCAAAGTATCAGGATCCACCAGGTGTCAGCAGTTCAAACAAGCCTCATAGTTGGTATCAGTTTGACTTGAGATCAATTTAAAGAAACAGCTGGTTTATTTTGGCTCATTTACAACAAATCACATCTTTCCGACTTCATATTTCCCGAGTCAAAGTTTTACCTGGACATACAGAACAGGAGCCTGGGTTAGTCCTAAAGAGTTCAGGACTAGAATAGAAATGGTTTGGTTTGAGGAGTCTATTTCCTGGAGCCTTCCTAGAGAAATATGGTACTCGCTTCAGTCATCTAATGTATCACAGTTAATATTATGTCTTTTTAGAGTTTATTATTTAGGTAATGCATGGTAATGAGATCAGATAGGTCATCTGACAAAAGCCCTGATAGTTTTGACAAATAATATTAAAGTTACAAGCTTTTTCATTATATGTTGAATTTCTGTGGATTTTTGTCACCCGAGGACAAAGCTCCATGTGACTCAGATATTCATACAATGAAGCCACACTCCTCCAGCAGAGGGCAGTCACAGCTCACCAGCAGATTCCCAATGTTGTACATGTCAAACATGTCTGGCACATATGATTCAGCAGTTAAATGAAAACATGCTCAGCCAATGTTTCATCACTGTCTCAGGTGATTTGAATGAATGGAGAGTAACGTTTGTCTTGATGTCAGAATAACCAGGTTCACTTGTACATATCAAAGTGTGTTTCCATGTGTTTGGGAATACTAACGCATATGAGGAAAAAAGTTGTGTAAAGCATTTAGTGTCTGCAGGGGGAGCTGTGTGACATCTGACATCTGTCCTCAAGTGATGTCACTTGAGTCGGTGTGGGCTCTGGAAATAAAATAAGTCCAGGGGTGTGGAATCCTCACTCCTCATCTCTGCCCGAGGCCAGAGATCCCAGGCCACATAACCTGCCACCAGCATAACACACCTGAACCTCTGACCAAACTTGTTGAGTTGCATTGTGGGTAATGGGGGCACAAGGAAGAGGAATGCTTTGAGTAGAAAGATGATTCTGCTACATGTCATCTGTGGTAAATAAACTCAAAGATGCAAGACCATGATGTGATGTTTGAGAATGCCAACAGTGTTCAGATCCAACTTTCCTTTTTTGTGCACACCAATAACCAATAAGTATGACCATGTGTACTTGGGTGGTGCAGTTGAAGAAACTCTTAGTTACCACTACAGGGACGTTGAGGTAACGGTCCTTTCCAAAAGAAAAAGGAAAAGAAACAGTACAACCCTTCATCACCTGTCTGACCTTTGCTTTAACTGTACTAGAGGCAAACACTGCTAAGTATTTGTATACCAATGTTAAAAAACATAATGGTTTGTCTTTTTAAAATTAACTTCATTTTATGTTATTTATTGAATCAAATGTAATTACTTTCCCTTTCCTGTTTTGCTCCTATGTCAGGGAGCCATAGGAGGACCTGGAGACCAGGGTCAAGAGGGGCCATCTGGCTCCAAAGTAAGAACCCTGGGAATCAAGTTTTAGATGCATTAAATGGTTCATTAAGTTCACAGGTTAGAACTATGGCCATGTTTGTAAGTTCATTTTCCATTCCTTTAAAGGGTGAGCGAGGACCAAGGGGTGCACCTGGACCTCCAGGAGATAATGGTGTTGGGTTCCCTGGTGCCAAGGTAAATTTAAGTTAGGTTTAGTATTGGATTAAATAATCTAATACTATCTATCTATTGCTAATCTTTACACTTTATTTTTCAGGGTGACAAGGGGAACCACGGAAGACCAGGTCCACCTGGACCTACGGGTATGGGTGAACCAGGGCCAATGGTGAGTTCATAAAACTAAGTGAAACTCCAGGTTCTGCTCTTATAGCTGATCTATTTGAACACATGGAAACACTTCCATCGTGTTGTCAGTATTTGCAGCACATGTGTTGTCAAATGTAACAATGCAAGTTGTTTGTGTTTTGTCTATTTCCATGTGTTTTCTTCAGTTGCATTTGGTTGAGCCCTCAGGGCCACCATACCTGCTAGCCGACATCAGTGTCAGCATCCCATTATTGGACCAGATGTGAATTTAAGGGTTAAAGGTTGTGTTGTATATAGACATATTTAAAAATTGATTAGTGTGGGTAGTAAACAACACAGTCGCTCTATTGTCTGCAACAAATCACCTTGGATTTTTATTCATGTTATATTATTAAACACTCAGTCAGTACAGTGACAGCTAATATTATCTCTCTTAATTCACTATTTAACATTCACTACATCTGTATTGATGTGTTCAGGGACCAGCAGGGCCACCAGGGATGCAAGGATCTCCAGGGTTTCCAGGTGAGGGTCTCCCAGGACCCAAGGTAAGTTCCAGGACAAACTCCTTCACTACAGCTAGCATGGTTTTTATTATTATGATTTCTTACTTTATTTGATAGAAAATTCACTAATGTAACTTCACTGCTGTCTGCTCTGGTGTCCTGTGACTATAAGTAAAGGTATAATTATCATTGTATTGTTTGATTCTTAAGATCCTTCCAGGCCTTCCTCTTCTCTTACCACCACCAGTGTGTTTCTTTCAGGGTGACAGGGGGTATGAGGGTCCTAAGGGCAGCCGTGGATCTCCAGGATTGGGGTACAAAGGTGATAAGGTATGGATAATGGTTTATGGTGGTTCTGCCTACAGACACATGTATACTGCAACACTGTGATGCTGTAAAGGATGACCTGTCTGACCTCTTACATGTCTGACTGTCAGGGAAACACAGGAGCCCCCGGGCTACCGGGTTTGGTGGGGTTTCCAGGGGCGGGTATCCAAGGAGAAAAGGCAAGGACAATGAAAATGGAAGCGTTTTCTTCCACTCTATATTCTTTATTTGTGAAACTACATAAACTTAAATTCTGATTTTTCTTCCTGTCTTAGGGGGACCAAGGGCCTGCTGGGCCTTCTGGTCCCAGGGGACCTCCTGGATTGGGTATAGTTGGACCAAAGGTTAGTAGCATAGGACCAGTGGAGAACTGACAATGTCACTTTTATATGAATTATGAGTGATATGTTAAACAGCCATCAAACTTTCTATGACATTCATTAGAATATATATGGTAAATACACAGTACAATACTTTGCTTTAAAGCAAGATTGTGTAAATAATAATAATAAATAATAATTATCATAATAATGTAATTAAGGACTGAACTTATAAACATTAAAGACATTCATACTCAATTCAGTACACTTTTCTGCCACAGCCTTACTTGATCTGTTATGACCAAAGCTTTCTGTTGGCTGATGTTATCTGAAATCAACGTTTAGATAAATAAACTTTGCTGAGTCTGTTTGATGATTCACTTTTCCATTTTAGCATTTACAGTCAGTGCCTGAATAAATACTCAGTTCTCAGTTTACTCAAAGTTATAATATGTAATGTGTCTGCATTAAAATGTTTAAAAACAGGTAGACTGATGTTATATATTTGGTTGAGTTGTGTTCTTACATTATCAGAAATGTTTCCACAAATTGAATCAATTTAATCAAGGTAACGGTCCATTCCACCTGGTGGCCTTTCAATGGCTTCAATACTGTCCTGTAAAAAACGAGTCGTCTGTGCAGCAGGTCACTTTGACCCATAGTTTTGTTGCCAGGCAACATCTAGTGGTTGTAGTAATGATGACAGGAGCAAAGGGAAAAGTGCGGTGACGTAGTATAAAGAGACAAAGTCCAGGTCAGGAGGAGGTTGTGGTGGATGGATGAATACGACACAGGAGAGCAGTGTTCGATTCCCATGTGAAAGTAGCAGTTTATGTTGTTTCTATTATCGTTCGTTATTAACGTTAATCATGTTGTTATTTTTGTAACCATGACAACAAAGAGCATCTAATGTTGAGGAAGTACTTATTGTAACCATGACTGTTATTATAGTACGAAGGTTGGTACGCCATTGTCGGTACAGTCTATGTGTTTATTATTATTAATAACAACATGATTAGCACTAATGGATTATATTAACAACATATAAACTGCTACTTTCACATGGGAATCGAACACCGCTCTCCTGTGTTATATTGATTCAACCACCACAACCTCCTCTTGACGTGGACTCTGTCTCTTGACAACCAAGATCCACTACACCGGCGGCTGTGAGGGGCCATTTCAGGAGACACTCCTATGGGTCGTGTTGGAGGACTGGTTGATGGCGTCATGTCTCCTTTGTGCGTGCATCACTGTTGTGGTTTCCAAAAGCTCACAATGGACTATTATCCAGTTTTAAGCCTCATTTTTATGATACACGTTTTAGATCTTGGTCATTTTTAACTTTTTATTTTAACTGGATTTTAGTCATCAGACGTGACTTTCAGTCACTGATTTGTGTTGTTTTCCAGGGTGACCAGGGTTTCCCTGGTGAACCTGGACCTCAGGGAGAGAGAGGTGTTGGTGAGCCAGGACCAAAGGCAAGGCAACCAAACTCCTTTTGTATACATACACAAAAAACACAGTGGAATCAATAAATGTTGTGAGTTTATGTATGTGTGGTTTTCCAGGGGGAGCCAGGACCCGATGGGGCTGCTGGGATACCTGGTATTCCTGGTGAGGATGGAGCTGCTGGGCCTAAGGTGAGTCAGTCACTGAAGGTTCAATTTGCAGTTAAAAGACTGAACACACACAGTTCCAGTTTAAATGGGTAGAAATGAAAGGATTATGTATGACGTTATGTGTTTCAGCAACAGGGAAGTGCTCCACCTATTGACTTGTCTTTTAACTCTGACCACCTCAGAACATACTGGTATTTTGTTTTCTTTATGTGTATAATATAATAATGATAATCTAACAATATACAGTATATGACCATAGCTTTGGGTCACAGAGGTAACCCTCTGTTTCTTTAAAATGTAATGAACCAGGGCGTCGTGCAGCGTAGTGGTCTAAGCAGGCCCCATGTGTAGAGGCTACAGTCCTCGCTGCAGTTGGCCCCCGGTTCGAATCCCGCATCGGACGGCCTTTCGCTGCGTGTCATTCCCCCTCTCTCTGCCTCCCCGTTTCCTGTCTATCTCCACTGTCCTGTCCAATAAAGGCATAAAAAGCCCAAAAAAATATACTTAAAAAAAAATATATATATATAATGAACCGTTGGAGTCTGAAAAGACCAGTAGGTTGTAAAAAATCACCTCCCACTGCACTTCTGTTTCCTGTCCAGGTGCCAGCACTTTTAATTTGTAGCACAGGGAATCAGGTTAAACAGGTTTGGTTCTGGAAGTACACAATCAATCTGGATTACATAATCATCACAGGTATATGTTTAACAAACTGATGGTTACCTCTGTGACTTCAGTGTTTGTAATGGGAGGTATAAACAATATGAGCTTATAACAGAAGTTGCCTGAGTGCAGCTGTTCATTTCCGTACACTGATGTTTGTAAGTGAATAGAGCAAATAATGTTAATAACTTAATTACCTGCATCATCACACCTATATGTTAAAGGTGGAGGACGCAGATATCTAGACAAAAAATCCAGAATTTGAAACACAGCCATCATGAGCTCAAAGTTTATCTTCTCATCATTTCATCTTTCCTGAAGTCAACTTTCTTTTTCACAGCACTTACATTACTAACCAGCCTGTCATTCAGAAGAAAATGTCACTTTGTTTAATGCTGTGATGCTGTGACGCTGTTTCATGCGTTGTTTAATCTACGGCAGTGTGTCCCGACTTTTTCCAACTCATGGCCCACTGGGAAATTTCAAAAACGCCCACGTAACAAAATGAAGGCCAAATAATGACACTCACAACACTTTTATTGTAATGATAATGATTGAACATTCAAGACTGAACTAAAAGCAGGGGAAGCTCAATTTTTCTTTTTTGTTTGATGGGGGTGGGGATGGGGATTGCTTGTCTTACTATCATTTGCACTATATCACAGCAATGAGTCTTAATACAAGAAGGACAAAAAAACAGTGAAAGGAGTTTTTTTTTTTTTAATTTTAAGTTTTTAAGGATCATTTTGTTTAAAACATTATTTATATATTTTTATTAATTACATCTTTTTATAATTACATCTTTTCACCAAAATTGTACTGTTTGCCAGATGATTAGTCAGCCCTCTTGCAATTCCTCAGGGCCCACAGGTTGGGAACCACTGATCTAGAGATGAAATGCTCCACCTTTTAACGAGTGATTGCCTCATACCAACATTTTATCAAGTTGTGATAGTTGTGACCAGTTTTATTCTAAAATGTGTGAGGGACTGACCTGACTGAGCTGGAAGACGTGTTCTTCTACTGCAGTTTCAAATATCAGTCACTATTTACATAACAATTCTGTATATTTACATAGCACTGCTGTGTGTAGATCCGCTGGTCATGTTACTGCTATAATAGCATTGGTGACTGCTGGAATTTGATAACGCAGCCTTCCTCCCACCTCATGGAAATATGCCATATCAGCTCACAGTTTATCTTCTCATCATTTCATCTTACCTGACGTGAACTGTAATTTTCTGACCACTTACTAACCAGCTTGCCATTCAATAGAAAATGTCATTTTGTTTCGTGCTGTGATGTTGGTTCATGTGGTGTTTAATCTAGGGAGAGATGGGGTTGCCAGGTCTGCATGGCCAGGAGGGAGCACTGGGTAAAGGTATCCCTGGAGAAAAGGTAATCTTTAATCGCTCACAGTGCAGCTGCTGCCCATGTGTCTTAGTCCCAGTCTCCTTACTGCTGTATGTTCAACATGAACACGTTTGTTTTCAGAGCCCTCACACGTGATATTTCTGTACATGCACGCTGTAAAAACACAGGCACATATGTAAATCATTTAATTCAAGTGCTTTAGGTACATATTTACATAGCAGCACTGACAGTGGCTTCATTGACTTAGGCCAAGTTAACCAAGTAAGTCATGGTATTTAGCTGTATTTACCTTTCAGAGCCGAGACATAGGTGAGCTTTGCTTCCTGTTACAGTATGTGTGTGTGTGTGTGTGTGTGTGTGTGTGTGCGTGCGTGCGTGTGTGTTTGTATGTGTGTGCGCGCGTGTCTCTGTGTTCTTCCACAGGGAGATAGAGGTGACCGTGGGCCAAGGGGACTGTCAGGCTCTCCAGGCCCCGTTGGCCCTGCTGGAGCTAAGGTCTGTTAAATACAGGTTACTCACGTCAGGTTCATATGTCTGCTTGCTGTAGGTGGGACATCCAGCATCTCAGGGACTCAGCTAAGGTCAGGTTCAGATAGCTGTTACAGTCACAGAGGTTAAAGATCAGATCCACAGTTATTATCAGAAATGATTATCATGTCATCACAAGTTAATTTACTATAAATGTATATGTGTCTATTACAACTTCAGATGCACACAGCCTCCATAATGGAGAGAGCTCAGCTAATCAAGTTTTATTTTAATCTTGGAATGTCATAGAGGCTCAGCCAACAGAAGGACTACACAGATTTAGGTTGTCATTGACTTCATCCAGGAACAATCACAGGGTCCGGGGAAGACGCATGGGGATAGATGGATGTAAATGGCCTTAAAGTGAAAAAAGAAAAAGTTAGCTGTGCTGGATCCTGAGGTTCCAATATACAGACTTCACAGGAAACAGTACTTCACAAAGGGACCCAATTACCTCTGGCACATTGATTCATCATTCAAAACCTTTTGGTGTGTGAGTTACTGGGTGTATCGTAAGCTGAGAAATCAACAAACTCTTTAACACTTTAAACGCAACTTATACCTCTGGTCTCCAAGGTATAGGCCTCTAATGCCGTTACTATACAGATATTTGTTTCCACTACTTACCGCTACGCATATAACAGATAAAAAATATCACCTTTCAGGGCTTTGGGGGCTCTGTAGTAGTCCCACACGACAGCTGGAAACTTCCACTTTTGAAGTCCACAGTCAAGTTGAAGCTACACCAGTTTAACATTTTCACCTGCAGTCTGTAGCCAGGGGTAACACTGTAGCAGTCTTATAAACGGCAGAGCTGTGGGTCGTAAAACCAAAACAATGCTCATGATAATTGTCTGTGGGTCGATCACTAAGAGCAACCCCTTTCACATCACATGTAGTCATTTTGATCCATAGGATCCATATAGTATAAAGGTAGATGTCCATGTGTTTTTTGATTATAAAGCAGGTCTAGCTTCTATATTAATACTGTGAAAGTATCAAAGCCTCAGTCCACAGAGAAATGCACACAGCCTGTATTCACAAACTGAGCCAGTCACCGCTCTCAGCCACACCATCCAACCTTGCAGGATTTGGTTTCTATGAGTGAAATCTGAAATCTGCTATATTTTTATTGGATCAGTCAGACACCTGTTGTCACTTTAATTTGCACCAAAGCAGGTGAAATTGATTCACGATCACTTGTGCGTCCTAAATGGACAGATTGATATACCTGACCTTTAACTGACTTGGTGTTATACTGTGATGATTAAGTGTTCCCTTCATTTTTTTGAGCAGTGCATTTATATATCCAGAGGATATGTAATAATGATACAAGTATGTATGGCAACATCACTATATAGGGAATAAGGTTGTCAAAAAAAATCAATATTAATCTATACTAAAAATTAGTATCGGATTAGGTGCTTATTTGCAACAGTATCGATAACAACAGTGCCGTTTTCGCCTCCTCCAGTTGACACACAGCTTCATACAGCAGCACTGCAGACAGGTGGGCACACAGCCCCTCCCCTCACTAGCAGCTCAACACATTGAATGCTAGCTGGCGCTAACAACACTGAGCTGGTGTCAACAGCATAAAATTAAATTAACATGGCAAGACTTTCGCAACCTGTTTTAGTTGAAAATGAAAAAAAAAAAGCACTATTTAATGTTAGCCATTTAACTATTAGCAATTAGCCGATTGCCACATTAGCCGTCTGTTAAGTTATCATTAAGCTAGTGGCTATGGCTAATGATAAAATAATAAAACAACAAACATTAATGTGGGAGCTAGGCAGCAAACATTATCAGTCCTGCCCGTCTGTAACGTTAATAGACAGTGTTAATTTAACAGGATAATACAGTTATTTGTGTCTGAAAAGTGTTATATTTCTCTTAAAGTCCCAGATTGAAGCTGAGAAAAGTCGACCAGCAACTAGACAGAAACAACAGCAGAGCCTACCCTACAACTCTATTTGATCAGCAACGAAAATATGGTGCCAAGCCACCAGAAGCACAGACAATAAACAGGGCCGTAGCTGAATACATTTGCATGCCACATACTGTATATACACCTTACGCTTTTGTTTCTTGTACACTACCTCAGACAACCTAAAAATAGTGTGGTATTGATGTTATTGTTTGTATTGTTCTAATCTTCATTTTTTTTTAAAAAAGGGTTAGGGTCATTTTTTCTCCCTGTGCTATTGAAAATGCTATTGAGTATCAGCTATTTTCCTGGGTATCGGTATCCAAGTTTGAAATTCTAATATTGTGACAACTCTAATAGGGACGCATAAGTCATATATTACATTTCTGTATGTGTGCGCAGTAACTTCTGAGATGACAGAAGCAAAAGACCAAAGAATGAAAATGTGCAGACACAAGCAGGTGACATCATAAATGCTATGGTTATGTTTTTCTGCGGGCTGTAACAATGCATTTTAGACATGATAGCTTCAGAACAATGGAGAAAATAACTTATTAGAAGCTTTAATGCAAAATATTGCTGAAGAAGCTGTTGTGGAATCTTGACAGGACGGTTTTATCTGCTGGCAGCTTAATATTTGACTATTGTGTTCAGGGAGAACCTGGCAGCCTAGGATTGGTGGGATTACCTGGACCTGCTGGACGAGGTTTACCAGGACCAAAGGTAATGACATCCTGGTAACACACACACATGTTTTTGTTCACCAGTAAAAGGCAAACATGAATGTGGTGGATATTACAGACTCCCTTTCTGTTTGACCTTGACCTCATTGTGTGCACACGGTTTCTCTATGCAATTACAGATTAACCACAGGAAGGTAATGTTCCTGCTCTGACTCCTATTGAGCATCGAGTTTGTGAGAAAATGAATGACGACCATAACTACTGAAAATAAGACCTAAAACTTTTTCCTTTCCTTTTCCTTTATGTACAAAGTTAAACATGCATGGTGCACCTGCACAGTCATGACATTTTTCATTATTCAAGATGCGGACAATGCAGCCTTAACCACAAACAGATGGCTGTTGCAAATTCATTTGTGTCATCTCTCTTGTTTGTGACTCGTGACCAGGCTTTGTGGTCACTGACAGACAGTCATTTAGTATTTAAAACATGATATTTTATCAAATTTACTAGCAGACCACAAGGGGTCACTTCAAATCAAATCAAATCAAATCAAATCAAATCAAATCAAATCAAATCAAATCAAATCAAATCAAATCAAATCAAATCAAATCAGCACACAGTGAAAAACAGCAAACAGCTGACCAAAGCGCTGTACACTTGGAACACTTAGATAACACAAACAACACAGAGAAACAAAAACATCAGACAATAAAAACAGCATGACAAAAACAAGCAAGCAGACTGAAATGAGGGAGACAACTGATCTTGGCTCGAACACTACTGAGTATAAAAATGTTTTGAGCTTGGATTTGAAGGAGTCGATGGATGTAGCAGATCTGATAGATATGGGCAGGATATTCCACAGTCTGGGGGCCACTCTGTGTTTGAGGTTAGTGCGAGGGACAGTGAGGCCAACGGAGAGAGGCCAAAATAGGAGTAATGTGATTTGTCCCCGTAGAACCAGTCAAAAGCCGGGGCACAGCGTTCTGGACTAGTTGCAGGCGAGACAAGGACAACTGACTGATTCAAGAGTACAGGCAGTTACAGTGGTCAAGCCAGAAGGATATAAGAGCATGGATGACTCTTAGTAGATTTTTTGGGCTTTTTTATGATAGTGCAGTAGAGAGACAGGAAATGGGGAGGCAGAGAGGGGGAATGACATGCAGCAAAGGCCGTCCGATGCGGGACTTGAACCGGGGCCGACTGCAGCGAGGACTGTAGCCTCTACACATGAGGCGCCCGCCCAGACCGCTACGCCACACGACGCCCCGGATGACTCTTTCTAAGTCAGTAAATGAGAGGAAGAACTTGAAGGCAGAGTCAAAGATTATGCCATGGTTTTTGGTGTAGGGCCTAATGTAGGTGGAAAGATGGCTGAGGTTACTGGTGATCGAGACAATGGAGTCCTGGGGGCCAAGAAGAACATCTTCAGAATTTTCCTGGTTCAGCTGAAGTTGGTTTAGAGCCCTCCAGACTTTTATATCCTCAAGGCACTCACTCAAGATAGAGTGTCATCAGCGTAACAGTGGTAAGAGATGTTACATTTCTGAATGATTTTACCTAAGGACAGCATGTAGATGGTAAAAAGAATGGGGTCAAGGGCAGAGCCTTGGGGGACCCCGCATCAAGGCTATGTAAGCAGGAGCAGGTGTCCAGATATAATGGAATAATGGACAAACTAAGCCAAAGACGCTTGACGTTCATTTTTCAAATAATTACCAGAGTCGTTCTGGTTGCTTACATGTTAATATAGACTGTGCCCTGGTTTAGAACAATGACTGAACTGTTTACTACTGTTTTGTTACAGTGTCCTGATACACAGCACAAAACAAAATTTTAAATTATTTTTATATGTGGTATATAAATAAATAAATAAAATGTACTGCTTATATTATGAACCTTATTTATTCGGTCAGTATGTGTGTTCTCTTGTCCAAATAACAGGGAGATCCTGGGCCTATAGGAGCAGCTGGACCAGTGGGAGAACCTGGAATAGGAATCATTGGACCAAAGGTAACAGATAGATAGATGGGGAAATTCAGGTGTCCAGCAGCTCATTAGTATCAATAAATATACTTCCTTTGGTTGAGGTGTTGAGGTATACAATCTGATGGTAGTGGGGACAAAGGATCTCCTGAACACAAGCACAATATAATAATCCTATCAATATATCACACATTTGTACACTATGGAACCTGCCTCAGCTATGTAGCAGTGCTGTACTGTATATGCTGATGTCACATATTTCTTCCTTATCCAAAGACATGAACAATCAGAATCAGAGAAACCTTATGGACATTGCTTTGTAGAATAACCAGGCGTCTATAATGTGAGCATACAGCAGGTATCAGATGTTGGAGCGGCGTGTTGGAGCGGCGTGTTAGACAGCACTCTCCACCACCATCATTTAAACACAACATGATGAATATGTTTATGAAGAATGGTTCATCCTCCAGTAGAGTTCAGAGACCTGAAGAATCAGTGCCAAGAAGCACTGAAGCTGCGCTGGCAGCATGTGGTGGAACAACACCTGACTGAGACTCTACGTTGGTTTTCCTTTAATTTGTCACGTCCCTATTTCTTTTCTTGCTGTGTTCATCCCCGACAGTGTTTTTACTGTCCTCATGATTCCTTTTCAGGGTATCAAAGGAAATACTGGGCCTGTTGGGCCACCGGGGATGAAGGGAGATGGCCTCCCAGGACCACAGGTAAGAAGGAACAGTCATCAAACATTAAGGGTACAGTTGCGCTTGTATTCAATGAATAAGAAAGAAAGGATGACGAATGAACAACCTGTCCTTGATCATCAGGGACTGCCTGGCTTAGCAGGAGTGCAAGGAGAGACAGGACCTGAAGGGAAAGGACTACCTGGACCTAAGGTAAGGCGCAAGTGTTAAATCATGAATTCATGAAGTGGGGGTAAGTGTACTGATGTGTCCCCAAGGCCTCAGAGGGACATTTGCTGAGGCTGATGGGAACTGCAGTACCATTCAACATTAAACAGTTTTCAAATATTTATTTGCAATATTCATAGCACAGGGGTCTTCAACAGGTGGCTTGTGAGTTACCAGTGGCTCCCCCTGTTTTAGAGTAGCTCACAACAAAGGTTCAGAGAATATAGTCTGTACAAACCATGGATGTGTAGTTCAAAGTTTAAGCAACATAACTTCACTCAGTAAATCTGCCCCCGCCCACCCCAACACCCAATACCACATCATTATCTGTCAGTTGCCAGTCAAATAAGTTTGTTTACATCAGATCAGCTGAAGGCCACATGCAGTTGTAGCAACGCTTCTGATAACACAACAGATATCAACTTTTTTTTATTTTCCCAATGTTTGTTTACATTTTGTAAGATGAAGTGTAGTGAATGATCTATTTTAACTTCCTGTCTGTTATGAACCATTCACTGACTGAGGAGCTTCTTCTTTCTCTGATCTCTAATCAGATTTATGGAGGTTTATTTACTGTGGTGTTTTCATGTCTGTGTTCAGGTCTGACTGAATCATGACTGATGTGAGTTCAGTTTGAGTGTTTTGATACAATGTGTGAATAAATGTAATCAGTAATATAAGACATGAGGAGCTCTCAGAGGGAAAAAGGGTGGAGACCCAGGTCACAGCATAATGTAACCCTAAAGCTGATTCACAGCATGAGTTTTAACTGCTTGACATCAGTTCCCACACCCAACAAAGCAGAAATGACCTCCTCATAAATTGTGGATTTGTTTACATTGGACTATATCAACTGGTAAAACCGTGACCTGACTTCACAGGAGCAGAAATGGAACTAAAAATCTGGTTGGGCTGCATACGATGGATAACTAGCAGAAAGAAATTTTAGTCCAAGTTTAATGTGTTTATTTTGTGTGTCAGGGTGACAGAGGCTTACCAGGGGTCCCGGGCCCATCGGGTCCTCCTGGAATCGGACTTTATGGACCAAAGGTCAGTGAGTGTACATACAGTATTAACAGTTTCTGTTGTCTTTATAAACCATTTCCTCTTCATATCATAATGACATTAGCCTTACATCTGGACAATTGCCATAATGTATTGTATTCCCAGGGCTCTACAGGGCAGCCTGGTCCACGAGGCCTCCCAGGACCTCCAGGAGAGGGCATCCAGGGACCAAAGGTAGGCAAGAGAAAACACTTGACAACGCTAGTATACTGAAAGTCAAGACAATGGGATCACACATTTATTCCAGCTCTGTTAAGTTGTTCAGCGAGGATGGGCAATGATGATGTTTCATTCATCGATTATTGAGGCTGTGGCTCAGAAGGTGGAGCAGGTAGTCCTCTAATCAGAAGGTCGGTGGTTTGATCCCCGGCTCCTGTCCACATGTAAAGGAGTCTTTGGACAAGACACTGACTGCTAAGTTGCCATGTGCCAGAGCTTTGCATGGCAGCTCAGTCGCCATTGTGTGAGTGTGTGTGTGAATGGCTGAACGACAAACCCTTATGGTAAGAAGGTGCATCAGAAGCCGCATCATGGTAAATGCACTGTATGCTGATGATACCCTTGTCGCTCTCACCAATTCATCAGTCTTTATTCTTAGGGAGAGCCTGGGTTTCAGGGTCCAGTTGGCCCTCGGGGAGCACCAGGGGATGGGCTTCCAGGAGAGAAGGTACTTCAATACAGCTACTTCATATGCCAGTGGTAGCATGGCCTGCCACAATTTGGCATTAGATTATCAGTGTCTAAGATCTGCTGTAATAAAGAGTGATTTCACACACACTCAGGGTAACAGAGGCATTCCTGGAGACCGGGGAAAAAAAGGAGACAAGGGAGACTATGGAGAACCTGGATCTACTGGACCAATGGTAATGCAGCATGTCCCATCTTCTTGGTTTTGCAACAAACTCCTAAACAAAACAAGAGAAAACCAATATAAATAAATTCTGTCCTACTTTTAGAATCCTATCTCAGTCAATATGCAGGAAAGCTCCAAAGGTTCAGCTGATCAGGTGTTGTGGTGGCGTTTAAACATGGGAGGAGAGATGTTCATTGAGCTTATTATAGCTTATTAATATATAGTGTTTTGACCTTTTGACACTAATGATTTTATGTCTTCTGCAACCAAAAAAAAAAGCTGGATTCATGTACGATCGCGGGTTTATTTATTTTATATTTAATTGATTTGTTTTTTCAAAATTGCGAATATATAATAATATATATATATAATATAACCCTGCGAAACCGATCTCAGGGTTATATGTAAGAGAAATGTTTATATTGTTACTGTATATTTCCCAACACTGGCTGACAGCAGTATAGGAATAAATAATCACCCCACCTGTAAGCATACATTACAGGTGTAGATGAACAGTGGAACAGCAGGTGACTGCAGGTGTGTAATATTGCGCTATACATACAACATGGCACTAATATAGGCAGTGTATTGTCTGAATCACACAACCGATCAAGCCATGTAGCCTACAGGTTTAAATTGTTGAAATGTTGATCCATAAGAAGATTTGTAGTTTTAAGAACCATCAGCTACTTTGATTCTTTCCCAGTATTAATACAGAATCTAGACCTGCTTTATTATCAAAGAACATATGGACATCTACCTTTAGACTACACAGACCTTTAACTTTGGCATCATATCGTTGTGTACATGAGAGCTCAGTTACCTTTTATTTGATAAGACACATAAAACCTAGAAAGAGTGGTGCTGTTTTCTGCAGTTTTTTATTTTTAAATTTTAACTGTCAGAGAACATGTAATCATATTTTTAGATTTTTTGTGTCTGATCATACAATGCTAACACACTCTCCAGTATTCAGTGGAAAACATCAGGATAAAATGTAGTTGATAGTGACCAGAGCATCACCATGTACTTGTCCTCACGAAATCATCCTTAGACAATGTTATCACTCTACCTCCTAATGTGAGTTTAATTACAGGGAAGACCTGGAGAAAAGGGTGAACCAGGACTGACAGTGAGTAAAGTGACTGACACAAATGACACATGAGTTGTATGTTTTAACATTAAATGTTAATACCTAATTTTTTCATCTTCCACAGAGAGAAGAGGTCATCAGAATCATAAGGGAAATCTGTGGTAAATCACGTATTTTTGTCAAGTTTTGCAGCAATCATTGGTAATCAAATGCAATAAATGTAAATTAACTGGACAAAATATTAGAAACAAAAACAAGAAAAATATGCTTTGAAACATGCTGTAAAGTTGAGTCAAGACGAAAGCGGTTGGGTCTGAACAAGGCATTAGGTAAAATTAGCTGCATGGAGACACAAGCTGTGTCCCAATTCAGAGGCCGCATCCTTTGGAGGATGCCATCGCAGACCGCAAAGGCTCAATCTAAATGTGCCTGGAGGATTTTCGCTTTGCATTGCCAGCTGTTGCCTAGCAACCATGACAACATGTAAACTTTTTTCCCAACTGAGATTACATTACGTAAGAGTGTAATCTGTGGGCTCTATGTCAGTGTTGTTTGCTTTCATTACTGGCATGCAATGAATCTTGGGAAACTTTGCACCATGAAGGATTCACCTGTTACCCAGGAAAAGAAGGCCACATGTCTCTGCTGCAGTAGAAGGAGGGTGTCTAGTCGCGCTGCTGTAACACAATCGATCTTCAATGCAGCCTCTGAAGGATGAGAGAAGTGGGACACAGCTACAGCTTTGTTTGTCATGTTTTTGTATCTGCTCCCGCACTTTTGTCACAGTTGTAATGTAAGTGTTACATTTGTTGTCTAGGCTGTGGTCTGAAGTGCAGAGAGAGCCCTCTAGAGCTGGTGTTTGTGATCGACAGCTCTGAAAGCGTGGGACCGGAAAACTTTGAGCTGGTGAAGGACTTTGTGAATGCTCTCATTGACCGGGTCTCTGTGAGCCGAGAGGCTAGCCGGATCGGCGTGGTCCTCTACAGCCACGTGGACATGGTGGTGGTCAGTCTGCAGCAGCAATACAGCCAGGAAGATGTCAAGGCCGCTGTCAGGAAGATGCCCTACCTAGGTGAGGGCACCTTCACTGGCAGCGCCATCCACAGAGCAAACCAGCTGTTCCAGGCCTCACGCCCTGGTGTGAGGAAAGTGGCGGTGGTGTTGACCGATGGGCAGGCCGACCCACGTGATGTCATGCAGTTTGAAGAAACAGCCACACAGGCCCATGCAGAGGGGATCGAGATGTTTGTTATCGGAGTGGTGAACAGGACCGACCCTCTGTCCGAAGAGTTCCAGGCTGAGATGAACGCTATCGCCTCTGATCCCGATGAGGAGCACGTCTACCTTATAGATGACTTCAGGACACTCCCCAGTAAGCAAGCACACATCATCATCACCATCATCATTAGCGACACTGGCATGTTGATACATTTATCTACCTTACCTTTTTATTTATTTATTAATATGACTCCAATCAGCCCGATATCAGAAGCTGTGACTTCTCTACCCCTGACTGAGTCTAAATAAAGAATATATTAACTACTAACTGCTAATACAGGTTTAAATGTAATGTCTGATAATCAAGTTAATTACTAGCTGAACAAATGAACTGTGTAATGAGTTGGGCAATGATGGGAGAGAATATGATTTGGCTATTTATAATACGGCTTTACTACTAATTATACTAAACTAATTATAAGGAATGAAACTTGATGAGTAAATGTTATTTATCTCACCATCAACCCAGTCATGAGCAGAATATTAAGACCTTGTTTACTGTGAGTCTCGGGTGACTGGAGATTTTCCTGGTCAAAACCTGCAGTGGTAGGTGCTGGTGCTGGTGCTGCCTCTGTTCATGAAGCATTTCAAATTCCCTCCTCCACCCATCATCTACTTTTTTTGCTAAAAAAACCTGGCTGAGTTGAGAATTCTCAGTCAGTCGCGCTCATACCTCCACTGGTCCAGCACAGAAAACTGGGATGTGTTTAAGGAAACTGCTTCGTCAAAAATGATGGAACAACTCCAACAACTTATTCACATGTTAGAGTGGTTATCGCTGCCGCCTCAAAGTGAGAAGGTTCTTCAAACATTGATTATTCATGTATTCACTTGTTATAACTCTTACCTCTGTCATCCTATGTGATGAGTACAATCTCTAACCATAATTTATATAATGTTGTCATGTCTTTGTTTTGGGGCAGCCCTGGAAAGCCAAATCCTGAGTCGGATATGTGAACAGGATGACACGATGGCCTTTCAACCACATTCAGTCTTTCCATCTGTGGAAATCCACCCAGAGGTTCCAGAGGACAAAGAGTTCCCAGAGGAAGAGAATATACAAGTAACTCTCCTTTTATCTCATATGGAAACACTGATAGATTCGATACTAGAAAATATGGTGAACATTTAACCTTGCATTTAAAATACTCAACTCTAGAGATGAGGACAGTAAGCAATACTGAGTTTACCTGCTGCATGCCCACTGTGTGAACAAGGGAATAGAAAATGTATTACCACCTATTGTCACCTGTCCAGCATGGTGCTGTTACACCAGAAACACCACAGATATACTGCTAAGGGACGAAAGAGTGAACTGCAGCCCTGAAATAAGTTTCAAAAACACACAATCACAGATCAAAGTGCCTCACATTGACAGGAGCATCAACCCGGCTTTGAGACACGATGGATATGTTTTACCAGTTTGCACAGCGGCTAGCAGCTCACTGTTTCTCCCTGCGTCTGTGTGTGAGCTCCTTAATTGCAAGTGATGACATCGCTTGTTGTGTGTCCTTTACCCTTGTTTAAAAAAGGGTGTGAAAAGGTATTAGAATGCACATTGCTTGCCAAGCATAGGAGACTGTTGCTGGCTGATGCTGTACAGTACCTAACGTGATTTAAAATTAACCACAGAAATTAACCACTGTTATAGTGATAGTAAAATTTAAACGGCATTATTAATCGTCTGGTATTTTTACCATGATTTAGTGTGAAACCAGTAACTGTTTCATCTCTACTCAATGGCATGGGGACTCATTATTTAGTCATAGACTCTTAGGGGTGCTAGACCAGGCTTACATCACTGATGGAGGCGAACCATGTAGCCCCAGCACTGGGCAGGTGTTCTTCCTTGCTGCTGCCACTCACAGGCCAACAGCTCTATGTGACTTTATCGCAGGGTTATCTTATACATGAACGTTGCCTGTGTGAGTTTTCATTAAGACATTTAAAAACATTACATTTTTGTATGAAATATCTATTAAAAATGGTGTTTACTGTCTTTTTAGCCATTCTAGTGACATGGGTGTTGGTCAGTTTGTTGGTCCATACTGAAATATCTCAACAACTGACAACATACGTTCATGGCCCTCAGAGGATCAACCCTACTGACTTTAGTGATGCCCTGACTTTTCCTCTGCTGCACTCCTGAGGTTGACATTTTTAGTTTTGAGTGTCTCTGCAATGACTGAATGGATTGCCATGAAGTTTTGGGTGAAATATAATAACTCTGTTTTTCCCTTTTCTTCTCGCACCATCATCAATTAATCAGTTTTTTATCTTTTATTAGTTAAATTACTAAATACTAAACACTACAGCCTCAGCTGCAATTTGAGTTAAGTGCTAATTAGTAAATGTTAGCATGCTAACATAAGCTAACATTGTGAACATGACAAACAGCTCACGTTCCACTTGAAAATCTCATGGCCCACATCCGACCACGTAACAATACAGAGGCCAAATACGTTCTCAGAGCACTGTTTATTTTGAGGATAACAATCGAACATTCAGGACTGAACTGACAGGAGAAGATCCATTTTTCTTTTTTGATTGACGGGGGAGAGATCACTTTTTGATTCACCCTCTGTCTCTGACTCTTTTTAACTCCTTTTAAATTCCTGTTGCTGACCAGCTAACCGTTTAGATTCTGCAGATTTACCATGGATGTAATCTCTTAGTTTGCAATCAGACTGAGATAGTAAACAAGTATATGATGTGTACTAGCAGTGACAACATAAAAGTTTCTATCATTGTCTTATCACAGTGAAAAAAAAAAAAAAAAACAATAACAGAGTTTTTCAACATTTTAATGTAAAGATTATGTTTTAAAACATCTAAAAATGATTTCTATTTTTTTTTTTTTAATAATTACATCTCTTCACCAAAACTGTACTGTTTTGCAAATGATTTGTAATACGTTTGGGGCCCACCAGTGGGCCTCAGCCAACAGATATCCAACACTATATGATGGATACTTGACAGTCTGAAGAGTTGATCAAATGTGATCATATTATCCGTACAAGAGGAGATCTCGTGTCACTGAAAACCTTAGGGTTCATCCTATGGGCACCATGAGCCCACAGCAAATTTTCTACAAATCAAGTCCATTATCTGTTGAGATACTATCAAGGGGGATTTGGCTGGATGACACTAGAAAAAAGAAAACAGGGACCACAAAATCATCCTCTGGGGACCATGAATATTCCCAATTGAGGTAGTCTGGACAGATTGCTGCAGAAATCTGACACAACATCCACCTGGTTATGTCTCTGCTAAGATTACATTCAAGAATATAAAGATATAATGTGTCTGATTTGAGCTCATCCTCTGCTTCCCAGCATGAACTCACAGTACAGACAGTGGAGGTACCAACTGTACAGCCCCTGGAGTCAGGGTGGCCTGAGGAGAACCTGGTTGATACTAAACTGTTGGTGGAGCCCTGGAACAGTCTCCCAGATGTCACATTTGCCTCCCCCAGTGGCAGAGGGAAGCAGGGCCATGGGGTGACCTCCCTAGTGGGCCCTCAGACTCCAACTGACTGGCTGCACGAGGCAAAGAGCACTCAGGCTCCTGTCAGCCCTCCTCCTCCACCCCTGACAGACTCGTCAGTGCCAGGTAAACAAGCAGATCAACTGATGATACTACATATGATCTCTTTGATCTTCCTGGTAAGTGTGTGGCCTTCCTGTACTACAGCCACATTACAGGAAACCTGGAGTTGCGCAAGGCAACATAAGTCCGCTTATCACATTTTGTGTTTGTTTTGGTTAGGAAATCTTGACACCTCCGTTTCACAAGTAATTTCCTTTTGTCAGGCAGGAAGAGAGAGATTATTAAAATATGAGGATGAAGTTGTTCCTCAATTGGGCGTGCCCTTTCTTCTCTTTATTCATTTCCTCTGACCAGGTGATTCTGTTTTCACCCATGTTTGCTTATTTGTCAGCAGGATTATGCAAAGATTACTGAACCGATTTGCACTTACCTTGGTGGAGGGAAGGAGCATTGGCCAGGGAGGAACCCCTTCAATTATGGGGCAGATCTGGATCATTTACTATGAATTTGATGTTTTTCCTCTCAAGTCCGGTGTATGATGTTTGACAGTGGCCTTGGTGGGGGTCTGTGGTTTACTGTTTTTACTGTCTTATTTTTGTGATTTAGTATAGCAGACTCAGTGATGGAATCTATTTAAATACAGTACTTGAATAAATCTACACATTTTAGATACTTGTATTTTACTTGAGTATTACCATTAGTATTGTAGTTTGTATGTTAAATCTAAATATATAGATCAAACACACAAAGCTCAGATTCATACAAATTTAAACATGCATTTATTTTACTATATTCATTATAGAAGCTATCAACTATAAGTAAAAGCTACTTACACATTAATACAATAGTTATACTGCTCAAATATCATATAATAATATAATGCTCACATTTACATGTGTAAAGAGTAGTTTTGGTTTAGATACTTTAATTCTAATTTTCCTTTTGGCTGCAATAAAGTACTCCATCTATTTCCCTGATAATATGCCTGTACTTACTTCAGGTTTTTAAAGTATTTTTCTATTGTAGTATTTCTACTTTGCTTAAGTAAAGGATCTGAATATTTCTATAACAGATTATAATGGGCTGAACTTTACAACTGTGTTACTGTAAAGGGACTGAGGGAACTAATAAACATATTGACATGCAGACAAGAGAGCTACAGGACAGAGGACAGAACCTTTCCTGACCTGTTTAAAGTTTGGGTACCCAGTACATGATGAAACAGTCCACTCATTGCACCTTTCTTGTCCTTTCAGATGAAGGCTGCAGCCAGCCTCTGGACCCGGGTCCCTGTCGGCAGTATGTGGTCAAGTGGTACTATGACCCCGAGGCCAACGCCTGTGCCCAGTTCTGGTACGGTGGCTGTCAGGGCAATGCAAACAACTTTGAGACTGAAGTCAACTGCAGGAATTCCTGTGTCTACACGTAAAAGGCTGTGTTTGGAGAAAAAGGGTGTGTGCAAAGCTAACATGCTCCATCCGCGTCACTGAGGACCAGATTGGACTGATGACGCAGGTTTTATTGTTTGACTAGAGCTCAGGCTAGCAGCTGCTGCTGTGAACTGCTGCAGGTGAAGGAGATGATGGAGAGCTGACGTGGCCCTCCTCATTGTCTCTCAGGCTACGTTCACACTGCAGGTGCTCCTTTTGAATTCTGAAATGCTGCACACAACATTAGCTGTCCACTAAGTCTGGAGAACCACTTATATCTGCCCAGGATGTAAACCAACTACGAACCAGTACAAGCTGACAGGACCATCATAACCACTAGTTCAGCATGTCATCCCATATACAACTGGCTTTATCTTCACTTTCACTTCCTTTCCATTGTTGTCTAGCTCTAGAGTTGAATAGCCAAGGGCTGGTATCACAAATCAAGAGGAGCTGACTGTGTGTCTACACAGAAGGCGTGGTGAGAGCAGAATGTTAGCATCATGTTAGCATCATGTTAGCAGCTTCAGTCCTGTGTAAGTGTGTCTACACAGGAGGTGTTCAGTCCACAGAAGCATTTAGGGCCCAAAACACAATCACTGTAGTTACAGGTGGATTACACGGGAAAGTAGACTCGGTGCTTTGGGATGTGTTTACATGCAAACAGTAGGACTGTACCTGTGTAGACTGCTGTGTAGAGAATGACTGAAGAACACGTCTAACATGCTTTCTGTGTAGACATGGCGTCAGCCTGTTACTCTCTGAGTTACAGTGGCGATCCTGGATAACTGATAACTGGCTCAGTTAACTCTGAGTTTTATAGGGGACCCCTGAAGGTCAGAGTTCTTAATTACAGGCCATCACATCTTCAGCACCACGACTGTAGTTACTCTAATATAAAATGATAAACATGACACAGTATGATAATGCAACATGAATAGAACAGCTGTAAGAAAAGTAGAAATATCCCAATATTAGTGTGGGAATAATTAAATTGACCTTTTTAAACATAGTTGACCTTTTCAAGTAGTCTAGACTAATAATTAATTTTCTAGTTACATCTAGCTTTTCTTGTTGTTTCATAATACCTAAAAAAAACTGATACACTTACAAACTGAAGAAGAGAAATTCATGCCTGGTCTATCTGACTAAATATTTTTATTAAACTTAGAGCTAATTAACAGCGTGTACAATTAATTTACAGCTATAATGACCATGTATTAGTCTGTGTGAGTGCTGAGAACTATTCCTGTTTAATTATCATTCTGTTTATCTGTAACAACATCTGTTTGGTCAGTGGTCGGGCTGTCGGCATCCTGATCAGGTAACCTGCTCTGTAGCATACGTTACCATGGTGATCTAACCCTGTCCAAAGTGAGTCAGTTTAGTGCTACCTGAGTTAAGCTGGACGACGTATTAAACTCACATCATGATACAGACCCCAGGACACTTCATGTGATTATAATCATTTACCCTGAACACACAGTTCGTATTTAGACCCCTTCACTTTTTGTTGCAGCCTCATAGAAAGAAAAACAATCATATTTTCAAATGTATTAAAAAGATAAAAATGAAATATCACATTGACATAAATATTCAAACACTTTACTGTAACTCACGTTCCTCCATTTCTCTGGATCATCTCTGAGATGTTTCTTCACCTTGACTGGAGTCCACCTGTGGTAAACTCAGCTGACTGGACATGTGGAAAGACACACACCTGTCTATATAAGGTCTCAAAACATTCTTGCTACAGGTTGAAGGAAGAAGAAGCACAGTGTCCTCCATCTGACATGAAGAAGTCTGGAACAACCAGGACTCTTACCAAGGCCCCTCTCTGCTGATTGCTCAGTTTGGCTCAGTTTGCGTAGCTGGTTGCTCCACACTTCTTCCATAAGTACAAATACACTGAGATTTATGATGATTTAACAAATGAACCCTAAATACTGATAATACTAAACATTAGTGGACAGTGGAAGTGGATAGAAAAATGTGCAAAAAGTAAAAAGTAATGTGCAACTTAGAATCACAGTGTGGTAAAAAGTGCGAAAATGGAAACACGCAAAGTAGATGAAGTGTAAATCAAGAGCAGAGTAATGATGGAGGTGTGCAGACCTCTGTCACTGGATGTGTCACAGTGCATCATGGGGGCAGAGGCAGCTACAGAATACCAGGTGCCATGTTTCAGTACAGTGGACAAACAAAAATGAATTCAAACCTTACATCACCATCTGCAAATGCCATCTATTCCATGCAGGTTGTTGCGGGACTCATACTTTACATACAGGTTTCTGTCAGTTACTATGACAACCGATTTTAAACAGTTACCATCTTTAAATTGTATTATTACCAAACTTCTACCATGTGAAAAAGAAAATCAGAATTGAGGCACTTTCACCTGCAATGTGAATATAGTCAATTTCCTGTTGTTATAGACGCAGTTTATGGAGCCAGCAGTTTATAAAACATGTTTTATTTTAGGGTATTAAATTGTGGGGTTTGTCTTTTGTTATATATTGTTTCTGTGGGTCAGTGTTTGTAGGTCAGTGGTGCCTTTAGGGCCTTTCTTTAACCAGACAGACAGTTCTTAACCTGTTTATGGTATTTTTACATGATGTTGTAGTTACTTCAGTGTTTATTACTTAACTTTTATAGTTAATCTTAACAAAATCCTTTAATCTCTATTATAAAGAATGTTGTATCAATAGAGACACACTTGATTGTAAAATATGTATTCTTTTATTGTTCAATGCTGTAAAAGTACCAGGAGGAATAGAAAAATATGTTAAACAAAAATGTTCAATAAATGAAATATAATTTCTTAAAAATTGCCCATTTCAGTAACCTTTTTCAAAAGTGCAACTCAGCTAGAGGCTGAGCTGAAGCCTCTGGCTGTGTAGTGACAGTAGAGTTCCACAGGTCAGAAGCACACTGTATATGTTGTGATTACAGTCCCACCAGAATACCACAGAGAAATAAAATAAATAACAAAGAAATATTAATACAGAGATATGCAGAGATGCAAAATTTGAGTGATTTAAATATAGTCACATATGTATTCGCATAAACAGGTAGACATGTTTACATAAACTATGATCAGTATGTATATTTAAATGTAAATTCAGATACAAAACCAGGTAGACAATAAGATGACTATACATATAACTCATAAGTGCAAGTGAGAAGTCTTGTAGTCTTTTAAAGATCTTCACTTCTATCATACAAGCATAAGAACAGTATCAATCTCCTCATCCAACCCATGGAAAGACAGTGACTAAGTGCATTTCCCAAAATGTCAAACTAGTTCTTTAAGTGTCGATCATAACTGTCCAATCATTCCAGTGCTTTGTCATTCACAGTGTCAACTTAGAGAATAACAACAAATCATATACGTATCAGGGCAAAGCTACAGTTCTGCTGGTGGTGTATTCTGCCAGTGAGATGAGATCCAAACTAATATATAAGAATGTGTACCGATGTATGTATGTTTTCTTTATTTTGGCAGCCAGTACAAAATAAACTGTTTTATTTTTTTTCTGTCTTTGAGATATCTCCCCAATATTTCACCCATAGACTCCAACTGTCACAATGTTTGTGTGGTTTACCCCTTGTTGCTGTCCAGCTATATAGCTTTTATTTATTATAGCTTTTTACAGTAGTTTCAACACAGAATATACAGTATATACATGTTTATAAGAGACACCCTTCAAGTAAAATGCAAGTTGTAAAACACAGAAATAAGGAAGGAAGATTGATTGAAGACATTATCAATTACATTTCTTCATACACACAAAATGGCAGTTTAGTAAAACAGATCCACTGACACCCCAAACATCATAAGCAAGGTTTTCACAGTTGTGCAGGTTGAGGGAAACAACAGGTATTTAACAACAAAAAGATGTTATACTTAGTGTACAGGTTTTATATGGACTTAGTTGTGGAGTTAAGTGCAGTGTTTTCATCAGGACTGAATCTGTATTTGTATCCATATGGCCGCAGATGGTAGGTCAGGTAATGCAACACATACATCTGCACAGAGTAGATGTAATGAAAGGACACAGCGAAGTCGGAGCAGCAACCTGGACCCTAGAGAGAGAGAGAGAGAGAGAGAGAGCGAGAGCGAGAGCGAGAGCGAGAGCGAGAGCGAGAGCGAGAGCGAGAGAGAGAGCGAGAGCGAGAGAGAGAGAGAGAGAGGTCAGCACAATGAAATGAAACTAACTTTGTGGTGGTATATATTTCTTCTGTCACAGTCAAACAACTCCTCCGCTTTTTCTATGGCCTCCAATTCAATCCCTGCCACTATTTCCACTGTCTTGTCTTTCATCAAGACTTCGAAACACTGCTTTCATTTACGAACAAGTAAAAACACCTGAACGGCAACCTGTCGCTAAAAGAAGTAGAACTCGGACGAGGCGTAAGCAGGTTTCAGCCACTGGTTGTTGTTTGTTTTTTTTTTCAATCCTGACTTGAATTTTTCTTCAACCAAGTTGTAAATAAATATTAATATTTTTGCAGTTAGACTGGGACCATCCTAAACTTTTTTCCTCGTACACTTTTTGATTGATGCCTCACACTGGCTAGATTTAGCCCTGCTTAATATTTCTACTTTTTTATTTACCTCATCTTCAACTCTCCTTCATCCAAGAAGTACAAGAGCTCTTGGGATGTTTCACCAAAGAAACTCCTTGGTAAAGTGGACTGTGTTAAGGTCTTGTCTGGTTAATCAGAGAAGCCAAAAGAGAGACTTAGCCAACACTGTAGACATGAGGTTGCAACAGTGATATGTTGAGATTGTTCACCAAAACCATTTTACTGTGTTAGTTTTATGGAAACAGACATAATTGTGAACTTTGCTAACATTTTCATGTACTGTTTATATTGAGGTAATACACCTTTTCAGTAGTTTTTGGTGCTCTGGTCGTGGATTTGCAAGAAGGATTATAGCCACAGCTACTGTGCATGTGCAGCTCACAGAAAAACAAGCTTTGGCCTGTTCGTCCTCTATCAATCCACAGGTACTGTAAAACTCACTGTTATATATTCCTGAAACTGGTCCTTAAATTAATGTCACTGCAGTAGAAGTTGTTTTGTTCTGTTTTCAGAGAGTTACAAGATGTGTAAGATGTTCAGCTGTTTCTCTTTGTAGTAGATTATCAACAGTTCCAACCAAGTAATTTGATTGGACGAGAGGCATTCCATGAGTGCTGATATAGAGTATGTCATGACCTGGCTCAAAGCCATGACAAAAACGAGGAGACGTACGGTTTCCAAAGCAAAAACGAAATGATTTTATTACAAAACAATATAAAATTAGGAAATTGGCCACATAATCAAACACTAACTGAACTAACAAATAAACTAACTAAACCAAAACACAATGCGCCGAGGGATCGCGGGCGCAGTCGTTTTGGTAGGTCCCATAGCAGAGCAGGGCAGAGCCCGTGTGAGGAGCAGTGCCAGCTCTTATCACCTGTGGACTGGCCAGGTCCACCCAGGTGTGGCAAGCCCCACCTACGACCTGCAGGGAAGGACAAGCCAACACAACACAAAAGAAGCCAACACAAAACCCAACAGCAGGCCCTAGAGGCAGGAGGCCGTCACAAGTACAACAGCACTGGGACTTTTAACTACATGTATCACTCTGCTTAACAGGTGTTCTATCAACCTTTAATTAGCGTTACATTATCTGTTCAAAGGAATGTTGGTATGGATGGTAGTTTTTACAAGTGTATGGAATTGACACTAGTAACCAGTAACAGTTAAACGTGTTGTAAATATTGTTAACATGTTAACCAGCCAGTAGGAATTGGCTGCACAGTGCTCTCTAGCCTGTATTCTGCGATGGCAAACAGGGTCTTTGGATGACTCCACCTCTGAAGAGAAGAACTTCAACAGCACCTTCTCCACAGATTTAGAGAATAGGCACAGGTGCGGAACAGACAGGCACAGGCTGCATTTGAGCAGTCTTGCATACACTGAGCCCCAAAACATCTTAGCACCCTTTGGGGTGAGAACAGAGCACAACATTGTACCCAAAAACAGCTCAGGTGTTATGATACAATCTTCTCTGGTTCAGAATTTCTACCAGTGGCGATTGCTCTAAGACTGCAAGGGAAGCTCAGCTTCCCCTAAAATGTCAACAAAATAAGTGGTCAAATATGTGCTGTTGTGTGAACATTTCATTGACTAAATATGCGCTAGAACACGTTCATCTTTTGTTCAGAATCAGCTGCTTATCACAGGTAACCGACACGACTTCTTCTCATTCATCCCCACAGCACCACAGAGCTTTACACAGTGCAGACGCCGAGCGTCTACTGACTTCAATGGGGAAGCAGAGAGTGGGTTGTTCCACTGCAGCCAAACTAGACGGTGATTGGATAAATGCTGGGCTTTGTCCCGCCCATCGGACGCTCAGCGTCTCTGGGGATCTATGGGACAGTGGGCTGGACGCTCGGCTTCTGCATGATGATTGGATGATCTGTCTGAGGCTGACAGCGAAATGAGCGAATCAGCGATCTTGAAGTATAAGCATCCACCAGAGCCGTTTAAGTTTTTCATTCCGTTGTTCGGAGTTGATCTGGAGACGTTACTGATCCTCAGCGACTTTGTCTTTGTTAAAAACGACTAGCGTTGTGTTTGGCGACTCTCTTCTGTCACTCTGCGAATTTATATATAAATAAACAGACACATTTTATGATGTAGGCTGAAAATGAGCTTCCCCTCCTTATAAAACCAGCAGCCGCCACTGATTTCTACATACTTTTCTTTTATTCCCCACACATTCAGTCATTATAGGTCAGAGTCCATCCTCTTGTGTACACTCGTGAGACCAAGCTCTTACACAATGCAATCTGACAAAGGTCACAGGAGAGACATAAACTCTAACAGTAAAGAGGTAAACAGAACACGGCCACAGAAAATACTTCTTGATGTAAATGATGTAAAGTCTGTAATACAATAAGTTGATGCATCACTGTTTCTGCACTGCTGAAGCTAGCCACAAGCCAGCATCCCTCCTTGTCTGAAGTCACCCACCATCATCCCTGTTCCAAAGAAGCCATCAACAGCCTCAATGACCACAGAACAACTGCACTAACATCAGTAGCCACAAAATGTTTTGAAAGACTAATCTCATATCACATCAAAGCAGCCTCCCTCCAAATTTCAACCTGTGAAATCCTTTTGGGTAAAACCACAATTTTGTTTCCGCTCTGATTTTATTGTAAAAGTCTTGACTTCAGTTCTTATATCTTGACGCTGTTTTTGGACGCTTGTTTTCTGTGTCAAACTGTGTCACAGCCATCAGCCATCATCAATCAGACTTTTTGCTTAGTTCATCCGGAGTATTCGTATGGACAGTACTGTTATTTATCTATGAGGTGCTATATGTAAGTGCTTTAATTTGAAAGTTCAGTCACTACTAACCAGCTAGCCCCCAGCTAACTGCTAACTTACAGGCATGTCTTACAGGCAGACTAACTCCACCATCTTGTACTGCAGCTTGTGACAGTGGCTCTTGTTCTGCTCAGGTGGAGGACTGCCACGTGCCACTACGCCAAACTCGCAAGGCTGCAGAGCAGAACAAGGACTAACATTGGCAGCTGCAGTTAGCGGGCTAGCTGCTAGTTTTCAACAGTTGACAGTGGGCTGGTTAGCTTTGATTTGTTGTAGTAATTCAGGCTATTAAAGTTAAAACTGTTTAATGATTTATACTAGTGGATATTTAGGTGCTAAGGGTGAGTGGTCTTTTAAACATCTGCCTCAGGGAAACTATTTACAACCACTGATAAAGATCACCCTATGGGCATGTGGGGGGGGGGGGCAGCCGGAGGTAACAGAGGTAGATTAGTAGTAATTTATGTATATATTAACTGTCTTCCTTTGAGCGTGCTGAGCTTTAGGTGACATTTAAGGTCGGAGTCAGATGGGAAGGAGGAAGCCAGCAGAGCCAATCAGAAGACGACAAAACGCCCGTGCACATTTCTTTGTTTGTACTTGTATAAATACACTGGATCAGGGAGAGTTAGTTTGTCAGACTGTGGACTGACCAACACTTGTTATTGGTTAGGAAAAGGCACATCTGATCCAGAATTCTGTAATTGTTCATTGCTTGCTGAAAAGATTCACTAAACAATTTGAACTAAATTCTTTGGTGTGGACATTCACTGGTCTTTTGAGTATTTTGAACACTGCACTCACCCTTTTTCTCTAAACAGCAAAAGCTCCTTCAGATTGAACTTTTGAAATAACTAAATATAGTACCTTTTAATGACGCAATCTGTACAATTCATCTGAAAGGTAGTTCATATACCAAAATAAGATTGTCCACAATATAAGATCGCCAGATCGCCCACCCCTAGTGTTCCTGTTTGCACTGATCAGGAGTACCACTCTGAATTTTGTTTAATAGTTTGTAAATTGACAATAAAAGCTTTCTATTCTATTCAAACTATGATGAATAAGGCAGGTGTTTTCTAGCTGAAATTACTATTGCAGCATTACTTGAAAAGCTTCCGAATATAAGCCAATACACTTATGTCCATGTATTGGCATGTTCTGGAAACCTTAAGCAAAGGTGAGTTACTTAGAAGATACGACTCAGTCACGAGGGAATAATGATCATTGTGGGGTTTGTGAAGGATGCTCCTACCAACTGAAACCACCCGATTAGAGCAGAAATGAAGTGTTCAGCAACATTGCTTTACTTGGCAACAGAGAAAATGTAACTTGCTTACAACTTGGAGATCTGTCAGCCGTCTGTAAGCTGATCTACTCACCAAACGAAAAATGTCTCTGTAGACCCACATCATCATTCATACCATTTCCTTTCAATGTTCAACAACTACAGAGAAATAAAGCAGCTTCATGGTCGGTCTACCCTCTGTGATCGGTGCCACAGATGGAACACATGTAAAAACTATTGCACCATCACAGGACGAGGAGGTAATTGTAAACAGGAAAACCAAATCCTTTGTGCAAGGAGGCGCAGAAGGAGCACTGCCAGAGCCCCACAACATGAGGCTACTGGTGTACATTTTTCTGATCAAACTGTTATCATTTTGTTCTCAACAAATTATACATTGTACATCAATAAAGATTTTAAACTCGAATAATTCATTCATCAAGATCTGATGTTGTTAGCAACCGGCCTTTTTAAAGCTTCAAGAAATCAGGACTGGGGTATTAACTGATGCATTTTACGTTTTTGGAATAAAACGTGAAAGTGTCTTGAGCTTGTGTTTTAATCACAGACCTTATTTCAGCCCTCTAACCAAAAACACATTCAACAAACCAGAGACTTAAGGATCAGGGAACGGGAAGTGTTAAAATACAACTAATATCCAGTTTTAGGACTCATTCCTGCAGAAATCTATTAAGCCTCATTAAAAACAACTAAATGTAGGTGGTATTAATTACCACAAATGCAGAGCCTGAGCTTTAATGTTACTAACTGATGTACCCTTTTTCATTCCAGCACCAGTCACTTTGTACAGAATACTACTTAATATCTAGTTAATTACTCATCCTGTGGATGACGAATTTTAAGTCTGTAACCATTTGCACCATATTATTACAGTTTTGTAATGTAATTGCTCCAAGCTCCAGCAAATCCTAGTATTTTAATATTTTTTAACCCATTGCCGTTTCATTTAGTACTTGTGTATGTCTACACTGGGGTGTGGGGAAAATGGCATTTCGATCCTCTGTATGTCATATTTACATATGGCAGAATTGACAAAGTTGACTTTGAAAAGGCAAACTACTTCTTGCATAGACACTGGATGAACATAGTTTGATGCAGAATCATCCACTAGGAATTAATTCAGGAATGCATGCAGTGGTAGTGAGCATCTTGAGACACTGTGCTCATTTCATGAAATTTCCTGAGACCAAGCTAAAACCAGATACTGAGTAGGTTTTTGTGTCTAGTGTTGCGTACCTCTACTGGAGTGTAGTGATCATACAGCAGATACCAAGGCCGTGGTCTTGGGGGCTGTCTGACCAGGTAATGGTCTGGTGGATAAGGATGAAACGTTTGTCTCCCCTTCATGTCTCTGGAGTCTGCTGGCGCCACCTTCATAGTCTCCATACATTTCCCCAGCGCCATGTCCTCTATGGTGGAGAAGTGTGTACATTCCCCGGTGTCAAAGCCTTTCACAAATCTCCTCAGTGCTTCCTTACTGAGGACGTAACCTGCTCCTCCACTCATGTAGCCTTGGCTGATGAAAGGGGCAAATCTTCTGCCCAGGTACAAAGGCTTCTCTGGGTCATATTTGGACAAGGTGTAGCGGAGATTCTCCACGACCACAAATGTGTCATCATCCGCTTTCAGGAACCAGTCTGCTTCATCCAGGTGGTGTTGGTGTATGTACTGGAAAGCACGAATGGTCTTCCAGTACAGGTTGTCCCTCCCCTCACTCACATTCAGCTCCACAGTGGGGAAGTCAGTCTTGACAGAGCTCATGTACAGCACTTTGTTGCAGCGCTTGGCCCACGTTTCTCTGATGTGCTTGGTTCTGGATTCCATGTACTTGGGTCCCGTCATGATCCAACATAAGACCCGTGTTGTTTGGGAAACATTAGCTGCTGAGCTGTTGTTCTCACCTGGAAGTATAACAAGCACAAAACATCAGAAAAGTGTTGTATGGAACTAAAGTAACAAAACTAAGTAAGTAATCTCTGGTTACATATTCAGTTCCACCACTATATCATGGTGAAATATTCTGATGGTAACAATACTTTCAATAATTTCAGCATGGCGCTCCCGTCTTCATTAGCAGTTTGATTTGCTATAAAATAACCAGTCAAAACTAGAATCACCTCCTCCACCAACCAGCCAAGTTAAAGTCTCTCCTTCCTGAGTTACAGTGTTGACTAATGGCCAGAGGTGTTTTTACAGATTATAATGTCACAGTGAAGTTGACCTTTGACGTTTTGGATATAAAATGTCATCACTTCATTTTATCCTTGGAGACATTTAAATTGTGTCATAATTAGTGTATGAATTCGTGACTTATGGCAAAAAACGTGTTTTGTGAGATCACAGTGACCTTTGACCTCCAAAATCTAAATCAGTTCATCCTTGAGTCCAGGTGGACATTTGTGCCAAATTTGAAGAAATTCTCTCAAAGCGTTACAGGGATATTCTATTGACGGGTGGAAAAACCTGAAATACTGCCTCTGGCTCTAACTGTCATCGGTGCTGAGCAAGGACAGTAAAGGCACAAGTAAACCTGGATATGACTTGTTATGCTAATATTAACTTTTGGCTACTTTATGAATGCTTAAGGTGAGTCAGACTGCACATGTGTACGGCCACTTGACCTCCAGATCTTCCTTCAGTTAATTTTGCGGAAAGGTTGCCGTTTGTTTTCATTTTGTGAGTCGGAAAAAGTAGGAGGATATTTCTTTTCACCCATACATATTTTTTGTATTTTCACGTTGAGTATGATTGTATTTTGGGTTTGTGAAACAAGACGTGTTCAATATTTTGGCGTGCTCATGTAGTTTTAGAGAGCAGGTGGGTCTGGGACATGTTAGCTAGCTAACTTTGCTGCATGACCCAGGTCGGTCTAATTTTATCCCGCCAAGCCCTGCCAATCCTTGAGCATATGTAAGCATGGTATGTAAATATCATTGTATAACTTTATATTAAGTCTATGAACATTACTCACAGCAGGCGATAGCAACACTGTTTACAGTTCGTACAATACATGAGTTTGTTCCGGGACATCACAGAGAAAGCTGTGTTGCACATGCCTGCTGCTTCTTCACAATAAAAGCTCTACATCCAAGAACTAGCGGGACGCTTTTATTGTGAAGCAGGTACAGGAAATGCTATGTGTTTGCATCATGGATGTACTATAAGAACTGGATACCGAATCTAAAAATGGCACCTGTTCAGTTGTACAGAAATTGCTGGCTTCCGGGTTACTTCTGCATTATGCGGCCCACTGAATATGCGCAGCAGTGTCACTCCCATCATGCCTCTGGGCTATGATAACGAGCAGACGGTGTTCTGGATTGGGCGCTGCATGTTCATAAATCATCAATTTATACAAATGACAACAGCAACAAACAAAGAAGATAATGTTCTGAAAAGTAAGATGGTGTTAAACCTATGATTGTTGATATCATGGAAAATTCGTATTGAGAGTTATTTGTGTGGTTAAAGGGAAAACGAGTTATTCAGTTAAAAGCTTTACTGCTTAAAATCACAATAAATCATAATCGGACTAATATATTAAATTATCAATAAAAGTGCTGATTTTAACACATAAAGAAAACATTCTCATCACCATGACAGAGTCAACAAATAAATTTTCACCAAAATAAGACCAAAATCTTCTTGTCTGAACATCAACTAAATCAAATGAACTGAATCAATCACTGTGAAACTTTTAGCACACAAATGAAACTTAACTAACACAGTGGAAAGTCTGTTGAGAAAAATAAAGTGATGCAGATATGTTTGTGGTGTATTGTAAGCAGCTTATTAAGCTCAGGAGTATGTTTTATTTATTTCATTACAGCACGTCCCCTAGACGTTAAAACATTGTCGACATGAGTGAACACAGCATCGAGCAGTGGAAACATGAGTTTATTTACTACTATAAAGTTCGTATCTTTAATTGTTGAAATGAAATCCGCGGTGATTGGCTAATTGTTGTGGTAGTGGCTAAACTAGCATGTCGCGATACTGTGCACAGTCTGCGTGGAGTAGATGCGCAGAGGGTTGAAACAGCGCTTGCCTGGTCTGCTGACAGCGAAGTTACTTTTGCTAGTTACTGTGATTTTAAACACAAGTTGTTTTTTCACAATGTATCGTTTTTCATAGGAAAAATGAGTTGCGTCCCTGGGATGCATGGATAGTGAGTTTACTGCAGTAAACGTAACTAGCAACATCACTGTTGTCTTCCTCCCAGAGGACTGGTGCCCCATTTCAACGAGAGTAAATTCTAAATTATGGCGTTAACGCTACATATTATTGGTGCCCCGTGTCAGGCGATTTTTAATATCACCGTCTCTACTACAAAAAGAATATTTGATTAAGCTGCATATTGGCACTTAATGGTAAAACCTGTAACCTTGTCTGTACATTCACCGCCGACAGTAACGCCCAGACCAGTGGTGGCTGTAGTGTAGCTCTAAGCAACTCCGCTAAAAACACCGATAAAAGTGTTGAGGCTACAGACTGTAGCTTTAAGCTATTTGTCAGAAATTACATGCAACAGCGTGATGAAACGCTCATAGAAAAGGCCTGATGGTTGGTACCGGCTATTGCGTGTCCCAATAGTCGTTGATCCGCCCTGAGTGTGGCTAAATTTATCCGCGTATTCCAGTGAATTTAGACCATCTCAGATCCTCCGTGCTAACCAATCAGATTAGCTACCTGACCCGCTAGCAGCTGTAGCTGGCACTGCCGTTACAGTAAAGAAGTTATCTCCCCCGTGTGATCAGACTCACAGCGTTTGTGTCTTGAAAAGGGTGAAAATACCCGTGTTGTTGGACTGGGAGAGAATAAAGTGTTTAACTGCCTGTTTGGAGTCTTTAAGCAGACCCGTATTGAACAATAGCTGTTACTTTGTTACTGTGTGAATACCCTGTGGTCTGAGTAGTAACGCGATATAATTGTGTTTGATTGCTTTAAGTCTCAGATGATTTGTGTTGCAAACAGCAGTTACTTGAAGTAATTCTTGCTCTGTAAACACCCCTTTTTTAAAAAAATGTGTTAAGGAATAAAGTGCCTGCTTGCTCGAAGTTCCAGAGAGGACTTTTGTTAAAACGTTGTGGTTACTGAACGTAACCGAACCCGGTGAACACTTTTGCAGTTGAGCTTGTGCATGAAAGTGCTTGTGCTTTACTGAACGTCCCAGACCAGACTTGCAGTGATGTTACAAATTTATTCAACATAATACCCACTCGCTAGGCGTGCTTGAGGGTGCCGCGCCTCGCTGTCTGTTCTTTGAAACTTAGCAAAGAAGTTTCTCTGTCTGTGCTCTGAGTGAAAGGAAGCTTTTCCTACCTGGCTAACGCAGGTCTATCAGTGGGCGGTACTAAGGTCGTCAATACTGACGTCACCTCACCCCCTCTCCTTGTACATCAAGCTGATAAAAATCTGGCATCATCTGGTGGCCGATTTGGTTAACTAAGTTTGAGGATTGCATTATTCAAACAATGAAGGTGTGCATGCAACAGATTAAAATCTAATGCTGCTAGCTTTGTAAATTCATAATTGGCTATATCAATTACTCACACTATTGAATTAACCCAAGTTCTTAATTCTACATTTGAAGTGATTAATCTAACACACTTGTAGTTGTTAAACTTAAAGTTCTGATTCAATTGAAGCCTAATCATTTTAAAACTGCTTGTGGTTCTATGAATCTAGTAAGCTAACACTAGTAACAGCATTAAGGAAAACTATTTTAGACAAATAGTTTCAATTTAGCTTTTCTCCCTTTAGTATAAATCCCTATACTAACCCCAGATTTAGATTACATTATCAAATTCTTATTAAGTGTCAACGCTATTTGAATTTGAGATTTCACATGTACTCTTGTGTGTCTTCACACTATTATATATCACTTCAAATTAAATTGTTCTCTCCTTTTAAAAGGCATTTTCCCCCACATTCTAGTAGGCTACATCGGTGAACATCATATACTGATTTTAAGTTTACTGTAAAACTTGCCAATATCTGAGTCTTTTGATTCTCTATTCAGTGTGACTGCCCTTTTGCCGATGCTCTTCAGTCTGCATTGCTTTCAGCTTCGATACTATAGGGTGGGCTTATCAATTGGATGTTTTAATTTTGGAAGTTATTGCACCTGGATCTGTTCAATTTGGAGTTCTATCTCTAAGGTGATCACTGCTCACCAGTGACATCTTGGGAGGGGGTTCCAATTTTGACAGTAACTCGGGTCCTTAACTTTCCGATTTTGAGTTCTATCCCTTTGAGGTCCAACTTCCTTAGAGTTACTCACTGCTGAGGACTGCTTACTGTGCTTACAGTGGCACAACTGAAACAAGAGTGGCTTCCTTTTGGTGATTGATTCTCTCCTCCAGAGTAACTTTTCCTGTCGCCTGTGCACCTCAGTCTGCTCTGCTCTCAGCTTTGACACTATAAAGGTGATCCCTTCAATTGGAGGTTCCAATTTTGACAGTTACTGTACCTGGACAATTTTGACTCGTAGACGAGTCCCTGACTAAGCAACCAAAAGACATGGCACTGACCAAAATGTTAAGTAGCCTGGCTGTTGTGTTAACTGCACAGGTCAGACATGCACACAATCGGTTCGAATGGGCAGGAAATAAACTGAAATCCTGTGGCCCACAAAATTTATAGAAACTATAGGGAGAAAATCAACTCCAACAGTTTGAACAATCAGAACAGTATTTAACACAGATTGAAACACATATCAATGAGCTAAAAGCTCAGAACAGAGCCTATGACCTGCATCTTGATGCTTAACAAAAGCAGATCCAAAAGATGCAAGAACAGTTAAGTGAGCCTAGAGACGAACTCTCAGAGGCCTGCCAGCAACAAGAAATTATAGAAAAAGAACGGGTAGCCGTTAAAAGAGAACTGCAACATTCTCTTAAGATAGATCGAACCCAACAACCATACCTGACTGAAACTTCCCAAGAGGAAAGAAAAGATGAGCCACCTAATAGGGGAGTTCAAGGAGGCGTTTCTTCTCACCTCTTAAGCCAGACCCCTTCGGGGCCAGCAGAACTCCTCTGGACTTGACTAGAGTGATTCCTCCTTCGAGGTCTTATCTATCTTCAGGCACCCACATATCACAGGGTCCTTCAGATCCAGAGCTAGATAAGATTGCTCACAATATATCACACTTTGAACCCAGTCCTGATGGTTCTCATGACATCACCACCTACTTGAATGACATCGACTTTTACCTGTGAAGGTTCCCAAAGTCTACTGCTAATGACAGGATGTACCTGATCAAGGTGACATCTAGTCATGAGGTAAGCAGATTCATTGAGCATCAACCAAACCATGTCAGAGTGAACTATGACCTTCTCCGCCAAGCATTAGAGCAGGAGTTCTCTGACCATACTTCATCAGCTGGCTTAACCGCTGCTATAACAGTTAAGCAGGGAAGACAAGAACCTCCCCAGCAATATTACTATCACCTTCTTCAGGCATACTTTGGCTCTAGAAACAAACAAGGGATGGAGGAAGACTTGAACTTCAAAACCCTCTTCGTCCAAAACCTCCATCCTGGTACCAGTCATCATCTTGGTGTCTTGGCAAACCCATGCACATCAACCAGCCAATGGCTACGCGCACTCGCCTCGCTTCGATTTGCAAAACAAATGCAGTCCCACACTAAACAGGCAGAGCCGGCTACCATTTTCAGCCTCAGCACAAATTCTTCTTGCCCATGGAGCTACAAGGTGCTCCTGGCATTGAACTGCATGGCTCAGACGCACACCCTTCCAAAACTTATTGGCCTGCTAAGTAGCAAAAACATTTTCTGCCCCAACCAACTTGTGAGGACCATAAGGCTTCCAGAACACATTGGTCTGACAAAGGACAGAGACACTCAAGACTTAAGTCAAACTTTTACGCCTCAAATCCCCACCGAAGCAGGTTCCCACCTAACAAATGGGAAAACTGTAATGCTTTTGACTATAAGGGACAGAAAAGGCGAAACCAAACTCCACTACATCAGCATCAATCTGATGAGAACATGAACAAAGGCAAAAGCAAATGATCCTTTCAGCAGAAAACCGACAATGCTGAAATTAAGACTAAAACATCTAGTCTTAGCCAAGAAGACCTAAAAACTATCAAACGTCTTTTCAGAGACTGGCTTAAGGAAGAAAGCTAGAAAGCTGATCTCTTCCCAGTCACACTGGTAGCACCAAAGGGTACACTGCAACACAGTCTCTCAAACCAGCCCATCGAGGTGGTTGAAGAACTTTACCATGGCCCCAGTGGACCAAAGCACAAGTCTGCCAACCTCTGCCTACCTCCCCCTAAACACTGCAGCTCTGTGCTGTGCTCTTGAGGTGAAAGAGACCAAAACAATGGCTCAATGTGTCCCATCTGACCGACTGATGTTTCAACCAAACATGGCGCTTTGGAGGGCACATCTAGGACATCCACCCTGGGGTCTCCATCGCACCCCTACTTTTGTTCCCACCCTCCCAGCCCTGATTTCTGCGTTGTCACTCAAAAGCTGCTGCGCCTTCTATATGTCTTAATGTCTCAACTGCCATTGCTGCCATGCCCACTTTCTTTGGTTCCTGCCATCAGGTCCATGTTTCTGAGTCACTCACTTCTCCTATGCTCGTGGTGCCTCAAAACCACAGGGTATGATGCCAATTCAGGCGCACAAATCACCATGTGCAAGACACAGGAGGACCAAGACCATTTCTGCCCTTGCCCAGACACACCTGGAAAAGAGCATGAGAAATCACAAGGCCCATTATGACCAAAAAGCTTCCCATGACAAACTCCAAGTGGGGGACACATGGTTGTATCACGCTCTCACGCAAACAACTGAAACAGCCAGTTCAAGCACTGGAAGACTTACCTGTATGTCCCATCCCCACTGCTCACGTCCCCACAAGTTCTTAGATGAACTCCTTCCTGTTATGCACCACAACAAGGCTAGCAAAACTCAAGAAAAGCTAACTCCCAAATGTCTCAACTGCACACAGTGCAAACCACACAAAGCCCTCATGAGACTCTTCTGGGACAATCTTGTCCCAATCAGGTCATAAATAACAAAAATCTGTAAGCACCCACAGGTGCCTATTACCAGTAGTTGAGGTTTGACAACCGTTCTCACTACATGCTTTATGACAATTTTAGAATCAGACTATGAAATAAAGTGCACACTTGAAACATCCTAAGGTGCCAGGTGCGAGTGTAAACAGTTTTAGTATTGGTTGTGTTGAAAAGAGCTGGTGTTGTGTCTTCAGTCAAATCCACCTTTCACAATCCTCTCTGCCATTTAAACGTACGGTATTTGTCGACTGCTTAAAATGTGTACAAGTGGGGGTGATTCACCAGGCTGCAAATACACTTATACAGTGCCTATAGAAAATCATCATACCCTGTGAAAATCTTTACTTTTTGTCACTTGACACCCTGGAAATTATAATAAATTAAATCAAACTTTTTTGAGCTTCATGTACACATAATAACCCTCATCATTAAAGTGAAAATAACATTTTAAAATATTCTATATATATAATAGAGTATACCATTATAAACTTACTCAGGTGCAACCAATCAACTTCCAGATCAAACACCAGGCTAATTGCCTCCCACCTGATATTAATTGCAATGGTTTTGATTACTTTAGAATAAAACCCAGCTGTTTTCTTGAAAATTCCACTACTCGTAGTGCATGGTAGTGAAAGGATTCAACATGGTTGGAAAAGTACATTCAAAAGAACTCCAGGATAAAGTTGTAAAAAGGCGCAAGTTAGGTGAAGGCTACAAAAAGCTTTCGAAAGCTTTATCTATCCCTCTGAGTACCGTTCAGAGCATCATTAAGAAGTGGAAAGCATATGGCACCACCAACACCTGGCCTAGATCAGGCCGTCCGTCCAAACTGGATAACCGAGCCGGAAGGACATTGATCAGAGAAGCTACCAAGAGGCCAAAGGCAACTTTGAAGGACTTACAAGTCTTCATGGCTGTGACTGGTCGGTCTGTGCATGTGACAACAATCTCAAAAGCTTTACACAAAGCTGGTCTGTATGGCAGGGTGGCAAGAAAGAAGCCTTTTCTGAAAAAGTGCCACACTCTCACATTCTCATCTGCGCTATGCACAACACATCTGGAATATTCTGTTACCATATGGAAAAAGGTTTTATGGTCAGATGAGACGAAGATTGAACTTTTTGGACTGAACTCCAAGCGCTATGTTTGGCGAAAAGCAAACACAGCACAACACCCAAAACACACCATACCTAATGTGAAGCATGGTGGGGGCAACATTATGTTGTGGGGATGTTTCTCTTCAGCGGGGACTGGGCAATTGCTCAGGATCGAAGGGAAAATGAATGCTGCCAAGTGCACCCAAATTCTTGAGGAAAACCTGCGTCCCTCTGCTAGACAGCTGAAGATGGGCAGGTCATTCACCTTCCAACACCACAATGATCCTAAACATACTGCCAAAAGAACAAAGCAGTGGCTTAAGGATAGGAAGGTGAATGTCCTTGAGTGGCCAAGTCAGAGCCCTGACTTAAATCCTATAGAAAATCTGTGGATTGAGTGGAAGAGAGCAGTCCATCACCGTTCCCCACAGAATTTGACTGAACTTGAACAATTCTGCAAGGAAGAATGGGCAAATATTCCCCAATCTAGGTGTGCAAAGCTAATAGAGACATATCCAAATAGATTGATGGCTGTAATTAAAGCAAAAGGAAGTTCTACAAAGTATTAAATCAGGGGGCTGATGACTTTTTCCAACCCTGTTATTCTAGTTTTTCATTAATTTTCAGAACTGTTGCCTTTTTTGTCATTATTTTGATGTTGTACGGCTAAATTTGTAAATAAAACTGGAAAAAGATTTTTTTTTTTTTTTTAAATGGGTTTTGATTTCAGGCTGTATGACAAATAAAGTAACTATTTCAAAGGGGTATGATGATTTTCTATAGGCACTGTAAGATCCTGCTCAAGACCACAGGTGCAGTAGACACACTGCTATGCCGCTATCAATACTATAGGTTGTCTATGCTCACACGCAACTGGTAACCATGCTATTGCCTGCTATGCTTTGGGATACTGGTCCCACAATTTTTAGTTTAGCCATTGTACCATTTGACATGTTTACTTATACATATTTGTCCCTCTTTCCACCTTAGTCAGCACCACAACAGACTGAGATGGTGTAAATAACGTGATAAATGTTAGATAACCCTGTATGACTAGTTAACCCCTGAGAAACTAGGTCCAATTAGTTTAAGCAATATAGCTTGCGCTCTCTCTCTCTCTCTCTCGTTAGACATAGGCCCTTTTGTTTAACTGCTAACATAGCTGCCATAACAAAAGATAACTCTCCACAAAGGATAAGAAATAATTCAGCTTTGCCTAGATTATAGAATAGCTACTCAGTTCAAAGGACCCGTCTCCCACAAACAGTCCATGCTTTTATTATGCCAGAGAGACACAGAACCAGACCAAAGGTCAAACATAGGCAAAATCTCCAGTTTGTAACAATAAGATTTTGTCTAATGATATTCGATTGTTTCTTATATAGGACGAGTAACAACAAAAGGTCTGATTATCACTAAGGTGTGAACACTGGTCACTCTGTGCCACACATGAACACACACACACCAACCTCCCTTCCTTTGTCCCTCTCTAGATAAGAATCAAACTACAACCCACATTCCAATCCTGGGTAGTGACCAGCAGAACTCTCTTCACAGACACAGATCTGAGGAAGAATGTAAAATTAAATATCTAACTGTTCTGTAACTCATGAGATGTTCTTATGTAATAGTTCAACCCCAAACTTCTATCCCATAGAATGTTTGAAATGTAACATGTAGATTTTAAGACAATGTCCTTCATGTGACCATACTGTCAGCACCCTTCACATGAGGTAACACACACTACATGACATCCAGAATGTCCATATTATTATTATTACAGTCAAAGAACTGATGTGTAATCCACATTTATAGACTATTAGCTTAAGGAAATGTGTATATTGCTGTTTGATCAGTTAACCACTTGTATTATGATTAATTCCAGGTTTGAAGGATGTGATATGAAATCAACACTCGTATTATTCCCATCTGTCATTATTAGTGCCATTAGGTTTTTATGTTATTTCATTTAATGTTTTATGGTCATGGTGGAGGACGGATGTGCGAGTTTATAAGTAAACTCTAGAATTAAATTATTCCAAAGTTCAGTGGAAAATGATTCTCTTCTCAAAGTGGAAACACAGGAGAAGACGGGCGACGCCCCTGAAACATGCGCCAGCCCCCAGGGGATAAAACAGTCGTGATCAATTCACACATTGCTAGAAACTGGGAGAAGCCAAAAAGCTAAGATGCTAAGAAGCGAGATGCCGAAGAAACGAAGCTAAAAACTAGAGGCTGAAAAGCTGAAGCTAGAAGAACGATGCAGAAAACTAGAAGCTGAGAACTTTGCTCAAAGTCCGGCTCTGTGTATTATTTTCTCATCATTTTTATATAGTCAGGTTATTTTCTTGTATGTTCATTTTGTATTTTTAATAATTTTGTAATATTTCAACATTACTTAGGCGGGGCTTTAAATGAGCCATTTGGACTCTTGCCTCTCCCTGCACTGTAATTTGTTTTCTGTCATTTTCTGTGCATTTTAAATTGTGCAAGAAAAAACACCTATCCATACAATGCATTACAGTTTCTCATTTTCATTGTCTTCACACATTAAAATCATATTTTCTCCACTACATCATGAGAAGAAGGAAGAGTCTAGTTACAGTTGGAACATTTACAGGCAGTGGCCCAAGTCAACCTGTCAAACCAGATACCTGGATTAATTATAGGATTTGTGGTTTTCGTACTACAAGATGGGTGTAGGAGCAGTATCTCTTATTCAACGCATAGCAAAGCTAAAATTTGTATTGCCTCTGAAAACATTGCATTACCTTTCAGCATGTTTTCATTCAAGTTTTCAGAGCAAACTACACAGCTGCTCCTGAGGGATCATTTTTAGATAGCGGGTTTAGGGAAAACTGAGTTTCTTAACCCTGAGATGAGTCTGGGTTTTCTGCTCCAGAAACGGAGATGAGTCTGTTACCATGGTAACTGAGTCTGTGAAGCTGACCTGCTTGCTGGCAGGTTTTCTTTAACTAAGCCTGAGTTACTCTCCAGCTCCTCTTGTTAGGCCTGAAGAAGTATTTTTGACATAGTGCGTCATTTCCTGACTCATACGCTCTGGACCAAAGTGCAGATCACAGCCAGTTATAAACAGGTTTACGTTGGGAAAATTCCGATTGGATATAAGTTTGTTACCCAAGACCTGTCTTTACTTGCATGACCTGTTTTGTGATCAGTCAGAGTGAGGACGAAGACAGAGACCTCTGACATTCAAATGTCACACATGGAGGCTTCATCCTCAGCTCAGATTTAAATCTGCACTGTCCGTCTCTATAACACTGAAACTATGAGGACACCTGTCATATGGTCAGTCAGTTCCTCTGCACTGAAACCTTTACTGTAAATTGAGCAAAATGGAGGCTTGGCTCTTTATTTACCCGTTGCCAAAGTGAATCGTTGACTAAGAGGTCCATTGATGATGGCTTTTTATATTCTTCATGCACGTGGTTAACTCAGAGTTGATTGAACTAACTCAGATCAGCTGTTCAGGAACTGAAAACAGAGTTTCTCATCTCAGGGCTCATTAACTCAGCTTTCTGGAACAGACCCCTGCTCTTGGTTCCGTTTTCAGACGTTCCGTTTTTAGAAAATCTAGCCCTCGAGTTTGGTAAATCACATCCCATCACATTCTGAATGTGTTGTAGCAGTTGGTTGTGTAGGTAGATTTACCATGGAAGCAGGTAAGGGGCTATGGTGAATGCTGCTAATAGTTTAGCCTCCTGCTAACCATAGCCAAAGGTTGTGGCTGTGATGTGTGTGTGTGTGTGTGCGTGTGTGTGTGTGTGTGTGTGTGTGTGTGTGTGTGTGTGTGTAACATGTTTTTTTTCTCGGATTCTTGCCTACAAGAGTTTAAATATTTAGATTTGACATTCAACAAATAAATATGACAAAAGTTCCACAAAAATTGCAGTAAATATGGTGGAAAAAAAAGTTGTTTTTTCACACCACCTTTTTGTAACATTGTTTGGAGCTGAATGTGGTGAAATGTTCAGCTTTGATTTACAACCAATGCCCCAGAGCTACAGTTTAATACAATGCAAACTGAGACTGTGAATGTTGCCAACTTCTACTTTGTAGAATTCCAATCCTTCAATTTACTGTTGATATGGTAATTTAAGGTAATTATTAATCAGAGTTCCAGATTAATAGTAATTAATTCAGACTGAAACTTCCCTGTTCAAACGTAAGCTCAAATTTAGACCACTTGATTTGTCTAAAAGTAAGAAAACACTGAGCTAATAATGGCGCCTGCTGGTAAACATTGTCATACTGCTTTGTTAAGTGTGGCTAACATTAGCAGTGCTAACACCAGCAGCCTTCTTACCTTGCGGGTAACTTCCTCATGCCTGTGCCGAATGTGGCTTATCGCTCTGGTGCAGTGGTTATGTGCCAGTTTCTGACACAGTACATACAAACTTATTTTAATCTTGTAGATCAACATATCAACATGCCACAGTCTTCTGTCTCGCTTCCCACATCGCTCGTATCACATATCAGCATCCAGACTTGCGGACTGCAGCCTCTGTCTCAATCATCTTGCAGCTATGATTCAGATGCCAGAGAAATGCCCGGTGTGTAGGTGTTTGTGTGTGCGTTTAAGTTCAGTCTCATTAGCAGCAGACTGCTGACCCGCCACTTCCTCGTCATGATACCTGTGTGTGTCAGTTTGTGAGAATAAAAGACCTGATCTAGAGGTGAGATAGAGCCTGGCTGCTGATGACAGTGTTTGAGTGTGTGTCTCTGGTGTGCCTGATCGTGTGTGTGTGTGTGTGTGTGTGTATGAAACGTGTTTTTTTTCTCGGATTCTTGCCTACAAGAGTTTAAATATTTTGATTTGACATTCAACAAGTAAATATGACAAAAGTTCCACAAAAATTGCAGTAAATGTGGTGGAAAAAAATGTTGTTTTTTTTTCACACCACCTTTTTGTAACATTGTTTGGAGCTGAATGTGGTGAAATGTTCACCTTTGATTTACAACCAATGCCCCAGAGCTACAGTTTAATACAATGCAAACTGAGACTGTGAATATTGCCAACTTCTACTTTGTAGAATTCCAATCCTTCAATTTACTGTTGCTATGGTAATTTAAGGTAATTATTAATCAGAGTTCCAGATTAATAGTAATAAATTCAGACTGAAACTTTATTGGCTGTTTTGCCTATTAGTTTAGGCTGGTGCCCCTGAAGCCTTTAATTCATTTAAAAGTTATTTGATATTCATATTTTCAAAATTTATGATAGCCAATAAATAGATAGAAAACTGAAAGTCCGACATTTATGGTGTCCAGCTCATGAGGCAGAGCTCAGACCCAAGAACAGGAAAGGTCATCTGGTCACAATCGCAATTTAGTTCATTTCTAATACACATGGTTTCATAAAACCTGCATTGTATTTAACTTATGACTGGTTGCAGCTTTTTCATGTTGATTCTAACAGCCTACATTTATAAAATACATGTGAAGACGGCGGCAGGGATAAAAACGTCCTGGACCACCCTCCATCCAGAAAACAAAGATCATTCTGTGACATTTCCGTTTTTACATACACGTACTTTGCATGTGAGGCAGGCTTGTGCATTGAATGATGCTTGTGCATTGAATGTGGCAGCACCAGCTGTGTGCAGTCCATTGCAAAAACATACAAGAAGTCAGCAGTACGCAGACTGCGCCCTTTCAAAATAAACAGCAAGGAAAAAACTTCAGAATGGATTATGAGTCACGACAATTAAGTCGTCACACTGGTACAAGGCAGCATATTGAGTCATTTACTCACTGGCTCTAAGAAAACCTGTGTCCATATTTGACATCCCAAAATTAAATATATCAGTTTTAATAGAATGTAAACGCAACATGTCGGTCTTCTTAGAACAAGTTAACGGGTGCGGCAACTAGAAACCATTCCACCATATTATGCATTTATTTATGACCCACACCTAAAAAGTTTAGAACAGAAAGCCTTACCTTTGTGGACCGGCTGTGAAGCGGGTCTGACATCACGCTGTTGTGGTGAAAAGTTCGAGTCAAATACAAACCGAAGGCAGAAAAATCCCATCAACAGTCCAGTGGTGAAGATTAAATTAGACGGGATGCGCCTCATCCTCCCGATTTACCTGTGGGACAGTGTGGGATTAAACAGTTAGTTATTAAATAACTAACTACACGGTTTACCTGTGTTAAACTCTCCGGTCAATTGAATTTAAATCAGCTGTCTGAAGATAAACTGATGCCATTAAAATAAAACCTTAAATGCTTCAAGAACTGTGAATGAGCGATGGAAATAATCATTTCAATCACTAATTATTTATCAGTAATTCAATTTTTTTTACCAGCTGAGCCCAAAGCCGGAGGTTGTTGAGGAACAAAGGCAGACTTCACAGGATAAGACCACCACTCCTTCCCTCACAGGTGTTCCCAGTAAAATTGATTTGATCTCTGCAGTCTCAGTCCGGGTGGAGCCTGAATAAACGCATCCCGTCACGTCATCAAAAAGAATGATCCCCACCCACTGGAAAAACTTATAAACACCTGCCAACAGGTAACTGCTGCAGACATGGAGCTGATTCAGCAGCATGGCAAAATAATGTTTCTTGATAAGTAAGGGCATAATGACATCCCTACAATTATATCATAATTAATTCATTAAATTTACAACTTTGCAAAGTGATTTACAGACATAAGAACAGATTAAAACCAATGGCAAATTTTATACTGCACATAAAACACATTATAGAGAAATGTATATTGAGATATTTATTATAGATATAATATATAATGACAAGACAATTTGTAAAAATGACTTCCATATATGAAAATTACACATTAATCACTTTATTTCTCACCAATGATGCTTTGCATGACATGATAAACAATCTGAAAGGTTGTTAATCCAGCATCCCTCAGCTAATGCTAAGCTAATTTTGCTATCAACAACTACACTAGCTCTCTTCAAAAGTAACAAAATCCACCAGCGACAGGCAGACATGCCCCCCTCCTCCTTCCTGAGGATTGCCCCCCTCAATTTACCATTGTAAATCCATACACTGGTTCCAACCAAATAACTGTCTGAAATATAGCAGTTTATTATGTTTGATGGATGCAAAAAGTCAATAATGTTTACAAGCTGCACTTTAGTACAGATGACTGTGTCATGTGTGTGAACAAAGTCCAAATGAAATTGGTGCTTTCCAGCAGCATGAGACCAGTTCAGACAATAATTGTAAAACAAGACAATCATTATCTAATCCCTGAGTCAAGCTTTAGTTACAACCCTGGATTTATGCAAGATGGATTGGCATTGACTATTGGTTAAATATTGAATTTAAAATGTTGATAAGCTGGGCACACTGAGCAAAAGGGATGCACATCTCTCAGAAAATAATAATCATCATGTGTTCAGCCAGTTCACTCTGAGCTTCAAAATCGCTCTTCAGAAACCTGTGGGTGACAAAATGGAGCCTGCATCCATCTTTATTTACAGTTTATGGTCGAAATCTTATTGTCAGCCGATTATAAACAGTATTCACTGCAGACTCACATTGTAGGTGCTCTGTATTCCTTGTCCTGCAGTCTGTTTCTGAATGCATTTCTGAGGCAGGCTTTTCCACGTTGGGACAGTGATTTGGAGGAGGCTTCTGTTTAAGGTTCTTCACACTGGAAGGAAGCAAGTGTGGACTAATGTCCCTAATATCTTATCAAGAACTGATATAAGGAACTTGTACAGATGTAGCTTTACAGTTTAAAATGTAGAGCATGCATGATAAACTGATTTTGTGTGTGCACACTTCCAATTGTAGGAATAAAGAATGTAATGCTAAGCAGAAAGGTTTTGGTTTGTCTGTTTGGTGTCTTCATCTGACATTAAAGGTGGTAATGACTAACTAGAAAATTCCAGGGAAATTTTGAGTGCTACGGGGGCTACTGCCGGGATGAGTACATGATTTATTTCCAGTGTTCAAAGGTCACCCTGATCATATTTATGGTTTTGAGAAATGTCTTGATATAAAAGACTCTGATATAAAACAATGTCATATCCCTCCATCATGTATTATGTGGGAAATATCTCATATTCTGTGTTTTTTTTAATAAAACAAGAGGCAACATGTCTTCAAACTGGCATTTAAAGGGTTAAAATCCTGAAAACGAATAAACATTTGATAGGTTTGAGCAGAACTGAAGTGGTTTAAGAGATTTATGCAAAAAAAGCAGAAAAAAATATTGATATATGATGATTTTATAGCATTTTCTTTGTGTGTCCTTTTTTGGACGCGAGGAACCCCAGAGGGTACAAAATGTGTTACCAGTGTATAATAGACCTGTAACAGTAACTGACATTAGATTTTAAAAATATGTCAAAAAAGACACTTTCTTTCAGAAATCCATACCTTCAGCTGTAACACAGCCAAAATGATCAGCAAATCAAAAACGAAAAGTGAAGAAAATGTCCAAAAAAGGACAGAGGGACCCCTGAGGGTTAATAAATCCCATGAACCGCTATTTAAATTACCACTATTATGTTTTTTTCTGTGCTAGATTTAACATTACTGGGGAGGAGAGCAACGCGACTAGAAGTGACAGCGAGAGAGGGCTAGTAGCTTCTCCTCTCCTCTGTCTCAGCGGAGACCGTCACAACTTCATTCACTCTTTTAACAGCAACGAAGGAAGCAGTAAATGGACTTACATATTTAAGACCTAACTAAATGTAATTTAAGACCTAACATGCGGCTAATGTAAAGCTAGCAGAGCTTGGAGAGTTGGTTATCTGGTTGCTAGGCGCACACACACACGCACACAGGTCAGGAGTTGCCGTTGCCATGGCAATGTGAAAATCTGCCCAGAATTTGGCTTCTACATGGCTTCAAAACAACTGCAAATTATGAGAAAACCGTTACTTCTTTTCATAAATCGAAAAGACCGTGCCAGACACTGAAGCCAGAAGTTTCTACAGTCTCTATTTTATTCAGATATTCCTTAAAATGAGTGAGTAAGCTCAGTGCGAAGACAGAGAGAGATTCTTTTGAAAAAAAAGACGATTACATTAGGTGTCAATGAGAGTGAGACAGGTATTGCTGCCGGACTCGGCACCCCCGTTTAAATTTTGTGCAGACCCTGCCTGTCAAAGTTACATTTTATGAAACCCAACAATTATGTCTACATTTTGAGAAATAATTATTTGTCTCCTTTTTAGGGTTTGACCGTGAGCTCGATTTAAAAATAATCTTTTACTGCTTCATGCACTCTAGCCAACTGACGCTGTCACTCTAACTTTGAAGAAAAAGTGATTTCCACTCCTCTTTTGAGTGCTCATAGTTTGAAAAGTTTACATGTTATGTAAAATCAATTGTTGTGTTTTTGAGAGAGCACAAGTTTTCCTCCGTTTTATAGTTTGAATCACTTTTCTACGTGCAGGTATGAGAGAGCTGGATGACTCAGAAAAAAGGTGAAATTTTGTGGGTTTTTGAAAAATTCCAATGCATTCCTAATGTATTATTTATTCCCAGTATTTTGGGAATAACTTTGGGAAAAATTGGAATTTTAACACCAAAAGTCATAGCACCTCTTTCGGGATCAAGACGCACGTTTTGATGTATATATTACTGGGGTTTTCTCAAAGCTGCGGGACGAGTTACGCACCAAAATTTGGCGAAAGAATAATAATAAGTCTGAGGAATATTAATAGATGCGCATAACTCATGATGTCACTTCGGTCCTAAAATAGTTAAATTATACGTTAAACCTTAATCTTAATTTGTTTAAAATAAATCAGCCTGAGAATGTATTTCTTTGTCTTTTTATTTTTATATCCTCAGATCAACATCCAACAACATAAATATCATCTGAATAATGAAAACAAAACTCTTTGTAGATTTAGTCTAGGCATTTTCTCAGATCAACAACAAGAAAAGTACCATCTGAACAATGAAAAAACATGTTACCTCATAGAGTAGGTTTAACTGCTTATCTTAATAATTATGGAAGGAAGTGATATGAATTGATGATGTTGTCGGCGAACACTTTGTAGTTCTGGCCTGGTGGAAGAGTTTCACACAGCTTGAGCACCACGTCTCCTCCCATGCCAAGTGTGGTTCTTTACCCAGTGCCACCTTCATATGCCTGAAAATCACAGAAGATTCCTGTGGAAGTGCAACGGGCCCAGATCTTGAATCCCCAGGGATGGGGCTTGCTCTTGACATACTGCCTTATTGGGCTGCGCGTTCCTCTGAAAGACACTATTTGCTCATCAATAGAGTTGTACTCTTCTGGGGTGATCTCAAGACATTGTTTGCGGAACATATCAAGCCATGGCCGGATCTTCCAGCACTTGTCCCCTTCTTGCCTGTTTGATGAATCCGTATTGTCAGCGAAGTGAAGAGATGCGAGGAGGGTCTGAAAACAGTTGTGTGACATGTTATCAGCTACAATGGCACACCTTGTGTTGTTTTCCCAGTAGGTACGGTTTCCTGGAAGCTGGCAAAGACCCATGCACAGGTACATGCCAATTAGGATTTCCAGCTCCTTGACTGTGGTGTTCACATTCTTGAGCGTGTCAGAGGTTTGGACACTGTACAGATTGGTTTGCTCCATCACTGACTCAATCATCTTTTCTGTAATGAACCTCCTGAAGTACTGCAGGGGAGTGGGAAGCTCATCTGGAGGTGTGACACTCTCTCCTTTGAAGGGGCAGTCAGGGGCTTCAAAAGGTTTCTTTCTCCAAGAGAACTTATTTTCTTGGCCAGTAGGATGTTTCTTGGTTGAGGTACTTGATTGAGGTACTTCTCTTGGTTGAGACACTTCCCCTTCTGGTTGAGGTATTTCCTCTTCTGGTTGAGGCACTTCCCGTTCTGGTTGAGGCACTTCCCCTTCTGACTCACATTCAGACTCACTTGACTCCTGATTCAAGGGAGTGTAATCTGGATCTTCGACAGGATCGTCTTCATCTGAGCTGGTACCACCAAATCCCTCAATCTCACTTTCATCTCCATTCTGAATCATGTCCAGAATCAACTGGCTATGCTTATCCCAATCCCATCTCTTTTCCCTGTTCATCTAGAGAGAAAAAATGGTAAATATTCATGCCTTGCAGCTGATGTCATGATGTAGTCCTAGACCTGCCATTTTAGTAGCTAGCTACTTGGTGCCCAACAGGTCTATTGCAACCCATGAATAAAATTATATAAGTGATATTGGTTCAATTAAGCTAAAATAAACAATATATAACTAAATATAATTGAATCAGCCAAGTAAACTGATCAGATCATGATTAGTTTTCTTATTGTGACACATAAGTCACAACAATTTTTTTCAACAGTTTTTAGGCTAATCGCCCGATGTGACATTTGTGTCACACCAATATTTACTTGATCGTTTTATACAAAGTTCTTCAAGAAATGTGTAAACAATATTTTATTTTTAACAAACAGCATGATATTTAAACATTGCAATCCTTGAATTGGATAAATCTTACTTTTTTGCCTCAGAAAGAGCAGCTTCAAATTAGCTAGGTAGCTGGTTTTTCCAAATGCAAATTTCAGTCAAGTTCAGTCGGTTGGTATGGAAACACATGATCACCCCACTGGTCACATGACCTATCATAAATGCGCTATAGGTGTTACTCTGGGACTTCATGAGTGAAAAATCAAGGATTAACTTAACATGGAACCATCCAGAACATAAATAGGGCATGAGACAACCGTCCTTAAGGGTTAAATTTAGCACTGAAAAAAACATAATAGTGGTCATTTAAATAGCGGTTCATGGGATTTATTAACCCTCAGGGGTCCCTCTGTCCTTTTTTGGACATTTTCTTCACTTTTCTTTTTTGATTTGCTGATCATTTTGGCTGTGTTACAGCTGAAGGTATGGATTTCTGCAAGAAAGTGTCTTTTTTGACATATTTTTAAAATCTAATGTCAGTTACTGTTACAGGTCTATTATACACTGGTAACACATTTTGTACCCTCTGGGGTTCCTCGCGTCCAAAAAAGGACACACAAAGAAAATTATATAAAATCATCATATATCAATATTTTTTTCTGCTTTTTTTTGCATACATCTCTTAAACCACTTCAGTTCTGCTCAAACCTACCAAATGTTTATTAGTTTTCAGGATTTTAACCCTTTAAATGCCAGTTTGAAGACATGTTGCCTCTTGTTTTATTTAAAAAAACAACACAGAATATGATTGAGGGATGTGACATTGTTTTATACCAGCGTCTTTTATATCAAGACATTTCTCAAAACCAGAATATGATCAGGGTGACTTTTGAACACTGGAAATAAATCATGTACTCATCGCGGCAGTAGCCCCCATGGCACTCAAAATTTCCCTGGAATTTTCTAGTTATTAGTATGTTTTTGAAAACAATGTAGTCTATTTCTATAAATTCAACAAAATGTTTTTCTATTATGATTATTATTAATATAATTATATTATTGTATAATAATCACTTTCCTGCCATAGAAACTGGGAGCAATGCTCATGCTGAAGAAAACTACTGTTGTACCTGACACTGACATTCACATATAAAGAAGTTTGGCAAACTACCTGATAAGATCAATGAAATACAAGCTGATACTTCAACCGAGCAACCTTCCTTTTTGATAATCTTTTAGTAGTCCTTGTATTTTTTTCACCCAGATGGACATTCAGTCATCTTGCCTTAAACCTTCCAGCTAGACACTCTCTCTTTCTCCCTTTCAGTATCAACTCTTGTCTGTGTGTCTGTGATATCATAGCTCACCTGAGAGCCCGACGCTCACCTGTTTGTGTGTCTGTGATATCATAGCTCACCTGAGAGCCCGACGCTCACCTGTTTGTGTGTCTGTGTCGCTCAGGCTTCTGCTGCCAGGATTTCCAGAACAATATGATGTCTAACATTAACAAACAAATCAGTTGGACAAGCGGTGGCTTATTTACCTTATGAATAATAGAACTGTGCTCTTGATCAACTCATAGAAAAAGGGGAGGCAGGTTGTACATAGGCATTTCAAAGAGGACCAGCATCTGGATTGATTACAGAACATTCTTATTTGCTGAGCTCATCTGTTACTTAAACTTTGTTCTTCTTTTAAAAGGACGTGATGTCTCACTTCGCTTTTGGAAGCACATTCACTTCACAAATTATAGAACACTTAACCAATGAAATTTAAATATAATATCAACGAATGGTCAACATTTATCCATTTTGGATTATACACTCACTGTAATGCCAGTATGCATTGAACGTGTAGGCTGCTCTGTAATGTTGAGTCTATGATGAACGAAGGGGACTATTTTCTTCGTAGATACTTATTTAACTACTCTGATGAAAATGCAGAGAATGTAGTTTTTTCTGCCGCGCTACTGCTCCGGTGCAGTAGGTGGCGGTAATGCGGTTCTTAGTTCGTTTGTCACAGAAGAAAGAGAAGGTTAACTTCCGGAATAAACAAGGACATGTGTTGAATAACTATCATTGAGGATATTCTGTCTTTAGCTTCACACACACCGTAATGTCTGTCGCTGTTTTTGAGCAATAGGACACCAGTCATCAGTTTTAAACGTACACTGTTAGAAACTAGAGTTACTACGTAATGGCGGCCTCGGCTCACGTCTCCACGGTCCGCTCGTTGTACAAGAGGATTCTGGTCCTGCACCGGTTCCTGCCTATAGATCTAAGAGCCCTCGGGGACCAGTACGTGAAGGACGAGTTCAGGAGACACAAGAGTGCGTCATCCGAGGAGGTGAAGAGCTTCATGACGGAGTGGCAGGTAAACCAGAAAAAATCTTCATGAACGCACCAACACCTGGCGCTACTTTCACTTAAGAAAGTAGAAAAGTTCAGCTTCATTAGTTTAATCAAAGTGTGTGTATGGAGTAACTCAGGTGGTATTTTGTGGATTTATATTTAACACACGTTTGTGTCAATAGTTTAAATATATAAACAGTGTTGGGTAAGTTACTGTAAAAGCAGAGCTTTGCAAGCTACCAGTTACTTTACACTGGAAGAAGAAGAAAAAGGATCAAATTAAAAATAAGAAAAATAAAAATAGTGCCAACTTGTTCACTGGCCATAACATAAACCAAAAAAGTAAAATACTGTCAGCTTTGCTTTTGTAAACAATAACTGCTTCAGTGTCTCCATGGTGATTCTTCCTCGGGCTGAGACTCTGGAGCTGAATCCATAATGACTGTATGTGAGTTTTGCACATGCACAACACAAAGGTCAAGTGTGTGGTGGTGACAGCCTGACAAATACATTAGCTGACCATATCTGCACAGTGGTCAGGATGAAAGACAGAAGCAATGGTAAAATAAAATAATAAATATTGCCTTTTCTTGGATAGTATTACACTGATTACTGAAAAAAATGTTTGGAAATGATTAAAACGTTACTGACTTGTAAAGAAGTGTTTCCGGCTAAAGTCTACATGAGTCAGGAGTAAAATGTAGGTGGAGAGACACGATACCACTTTATTCATTTGGCCTAAACATAGTCATTATTTAAACAGTGGAGTTGTTCAGTCACTATGTCTGATTCTGAATCATGTGCTAAAACAGTTTGTTCCTACAGTAATGACTGCTGCATCAACAGTGTATGATCTCATTAATCACACAGTGGGAATCAGTCTTAAGTCTATGAGCCTCAGGTGATGGAACTGAACGACATTTCTTCACTTCGGGTCCCTGAATATCAGAAGCGAATGGTGCTTGTTGGTTTAACAGCCGCTAAGAGGAGGATCGCTGTACAGTGGAAGCTCCCACACACTCTGCCGATCAGACAATGGGTTCTGACTTTTCTTGATGTTATCAAAGATCCTCTATACAGAAGATACCGCATTAGAGGCAGCACCAGTGGTATGAAATGGGGCACAGTTCCAGTCTCCAAAGTCTCCCTCCCTCAAGCGAATGCAACTGGCATGAAATGTGACAGTAGCTAATATTAAAATCTATCCCTGTCTAGACTTACCTCTCTGCATCCTTTGGGAAAAGAAAAGACGCATCTGTTTTTCTTGTTATTAAAGCCTGTTGCTGCACGAAGCTCGGGCATTTCTAACACTAACTGATGGATTACTTATCCCTGCCACAAGAATACAGCAGTAGACGATACAACACGGACAAATTTGGGCCTTTTTTGACGATGTTTTTTATCTACTAACGACATCTGATCAGCCCAGTACAAAGTCATGTCAGTTTAATAGGCTAATTATCTGTTTTAGCGGTTGTTAAGCAAAGAAAACAAGTTTTATTTAAGTTTTAAAGTTTAATCCATGGTTTCACACATAAGTAAGTCAATCCAAAAATAACTCTGGTCCATCTAAACATCTCGTTATCGGTTGGCAAATGATGTCGGCAGTTGACAGATCTCGCGAGAGTATGGCACTGAGACAGAGGCAGGTCTCCAATAAAGGTAATTTTCTCCTGATCTGTTCATCTGAAAAATGGAATTTTGATGTCAGAATGTTCTGAAGACGTGTGACTTGTGAAAACTGGGTCCAATACTTAATTTGGCGACTATGTAGCGAAAGAATCTGACAGTCTGTGATCTCCTTCACTTCGCCCATTGGAATGAATATACTCAGACCTGCTGCTGGTCTCCTAGAGGGGCAGGGAGGTGGAGAAACCCATGTGACACAGATACAGGAAATAAACGGAAATGAAGCGTCTCGGCTTCTCTACTGTCTCTGACGTTATTTAGATAAAATAAGATTAGATAAAATAAGATTAGATAGTCCTTTGTTAATCTCGAAGTGGGGAAATTTGCAGCGTTACAGGAACAATGTGGACAGTACAAAATAAATGCTAAATGAAAACATCAAATACTAACAATTAACAAAAGATGAATAGTAGATAAATATAATATAGTATAGCAATATAGTATGCAGAGTTTTTCCTAGGCGAAAATTAGGCGGTGGTGGTACTAAGCCTAAAACGGGGGGGGGGGGGGGGGGGTTGATGTTTTAAATAAATGAACGTCAGTTTTAATACACTCCTAAAGACTTGGTACTCTCGCCTTGACTCCTCTCTCGCGCTCTGATCCTCTCCTCCACCGGCACCTTGCACTTGTGGCTGAAAACCAGGCCTGCTGTCAGTCCTGACACATTAACCGTATCTCCTCAGTAACATGAATTTACTTTTCTCTCCATATTGAAGAACTAAAGATGTCTGTTCTCTGCACTGTTTCACCTGTCCTCATGATTCTCCTCCTCGCGAACTCTCTGTGATTTGACGCATTTCTGAAAAAAAAAACATACACGATTGGATGTAACGTTAATTTAGGGAAACTTTTCAAGAAGCTGGGTGTGCTTGGATATAAACGAGATGTGAAACAAGGTGGCAACTGCTTTGGTTTTAATTGACATTACATTATTCACAGCACTTTGAACGAAAATATGGGGACAAATTGTGTCCTGTATTGATCCAAATCCACCGAGTAGCAAGAAAACAAGTACTAGAATTTTGTCAGGAGGCGGATGCAGCATTTTATTTTCAAATACAGGACGATCCCGTATTATGCGGGACGGGTGGCGACCCTATTCAACTATTTGAAGAGCTGCAAAACCAGGTCGCGTTAGTATTACGATGGATTACAATACAGTGCCACTACATTGCCGTAGTGGCAAACAGCTGCAATTGCAGTTACAAACGTCAAATCCACCGAGTACCGAGAAAGGAAGTACCGCCCATTAAATTTGACAGAGGCGGCCGCTTCCCAATTCTCTACGCAGGAAAAACCTGGTATGTACAATAGATATAAAAAATATGTTGAACTAGAAAATTCCTGGTGAAATTTTTAACGTGCTTGCTTCTTGGTGCACAAGCTGCTAGGTTCATATCAATCAGCTGTCAGATGCTGTTTGGGTGTTTGTGTAATTGCATGTGAGGGAGCACTGCATCGTAGCCAGAGGCTGGATGTGACGGTGGCGTTCACCTCGTAGTACCTGAAAGCATTGCTGTATGTTTTTGTGTGTGTGTGTTGGTAGAAACTAGTTAACCTTTCTACCACAGAGCCTCCAGTAAGCTCTTCTTACCTGTCTGAGACTCTTGGTGGTGAGTCCACATGGTGGAGATGAAACTTTGCATAGAAAATTGGATCACAGGGAGAAAACTACAAGTGAAATCAGAAAGCTTTCTTCACTACTGGTGTCCCAAGACATCAGTAGATTTTTGTTTCTTTCCGAGACAATTTTCAGGGATGGCAACTCTCCCACAGTCCGTGCACTACACACCCATTATAAAATCTGAAACTATCTGGAAATGACATGAAATGTGAACTGTGATTTTGTAAAAACTGTAATAGCTATTAAAATAACAGTTTAATCCAAAAAAGTCTTAAGTCTCTTAACCAGTTTAAAGTTCCAACCATGTCTTCATGTTTAAGTACGGCGAAGCAGTGTGGGTCCAAAGAGGAGTGGGTTTGGCCGTTTTCACGGCATCGCTTCATTCATTTTCTATATTTAATTTTTCACTGTTTATTGCCATTTACATCGCCATGGTTACTCGAATCGCTAAGAAAGTCATGGCACACCATTCCAGATTGAACACGTGTTTTGATAGATAATTTGTCAGGGTTTTCTCAAAGCTGAGGGACGAGTAAGAAGTATGGCAGGTTATAGTAATAATTGCTGTACAACCTGACAGCAGCAGCCTGTTGCTGAAGGAGCTGCTCGGTGCTGTCAGTCCTGCACGGGGTGGGAGATGTTCTCCAACAAGAATGATAGCTTAGCCATCATCCTCCTGTCGCCCAATATCTCCACTGGGAGGAGGGGTCATCCCAGAACAGAGCTGGCCTTCTTGATCAGCCTGTTCGGCCTTTTAATGTCAGCAGTGGAGATGCTGCTGCAGCAGACCACAGCATAGAAGAAGAAAACATTTGACCCACATCAAATCGATCATCCTTGCACATCCAATAGTGCTTCAGTAACTTTTCCACAGCTCATGGAGAGGTTTTTTTTAATTATAATTATAATCTTATTTGGCTTGGTTTAGTTTTGTGGGTGGAGTACTAATGATGGTACAGTATGTACCATCATCGTGTCTATGTTTTGTGTTTGTTAAATGTGTTGAATTTGTTAAAGTGGAAGATAAGAAATCTTATAGGTGTCTCACCTTGTTATAAAACACTAAACACTGCACTAAACACAGATTTTCCTGTCATCAGTAATGTTATCTTTGAGTGTAATATCAGTCCAACACCACATGATGGCGGAGCAGCCTTAGAAAACAGCAAGGGTAACATTAAGAGTCTGATAGAGGTAGATGTCCATAAATTTAACTAATAATTAGAATTGTGTTGTACTGTAAAAGGTCACTGTGTAAATGTTGTAGCTGCTGTTATAATAGTTATTGTTAGGCCAGCGGTACTGTAGAGGTTTTAACCCGGAGGTAGAGGTATTTGTTGTCCTCAGACACTTTCAGACATTTTGACCCTGAGGTAAAGGTGAGGCACATATCTCCAATTCAACTGTTAACAAGACCTGATATTAGTCCAAGCCCCACCTGTCCATTGGAAATTCTTCAGACCACCACATGACTCGAACACTGTACATACAATAGGTAAAACATGGCCGACAGCATTCTGACCAGCTGTGAACAGAGCAAGAAAATCCAACTGGCACAGACTTGAGAGACTGGTGAGCCATCACAGTGAACATCGTGCTTCCTTTACTTTCTTAAGTTTGTTGCATGGTAACATCGTGCATGAACCATCTACATTAGGTATTTACGTTACGTACATTACGTTTTTAGTCGACAAAACTCTGGACGTTTTAGTCAAAACCCAGGATGAACATTTCAGTTAACTTCAGCAAACTTCTTTTTAGCAGTAAGATTTCATCAAACTGATTTTAACAGTCAAAGCTCCATATTGTGTTTTATTTGAAGTGTTGATACATAAGAAAATATATTTGTGGTTTTAAAAACCAAAAACCATCTTGATACTTCTACATTGTTAATATAGAACCTAAACCTGCTTTATAATCAAAGAACCCATGGACATCTACCTTTATACTATATGATTATTAAGTTTAACAAAGATGCAACAGCATTAGCAAATCCACTTGAAATGTGAGTCAGTCAGAAAGTATCCAGACAAAAGAAAATCCTCCACAATCAAAAAGAACCTTGAAATAAATCACCTCACTAATAATGTTCGGTTTTGCTCGGACTGTGGTACAAAGATGCTGATTTTGTCGGCCTCAGTGGTAGTGTTGTACTAGATTATGTTATACAGTAAGTGTTTATAATAGATTGTAAACTACCATTTAAATAGATTTGTGAAAATAATATTTAGACCTAGCTTTGCACACAAAGTAAGCTGAGTAATAGGGATGTTGTCTAATTTCCCTGTTCAAACGTAAGCTCAAATTTAGACCCCTTGATTTGTCTAAAAGAAAGAAAACACTGAGCTAATAATGGCGCCTGCTGGTAAACATTGTCATACTGCTTTGTTAAGTGTGGCTAACATTAGCAGTGCTAACACCAGCACGTCCTCATGCCTGTGCCGAATGTGATTACACATCGCTCTTGTGCAGTGGTTATGTGCCAGTTTCTGACACAGTGTACATACAAACTTGTTTTAATGTTGTAGATCAACATATCAACATGCCACAGTCTTCTGTCTCGCTTCCCACATCGCTCGTATCACATATCAGCATCCAGACTTGCGGACTGCAGCCTCTGTCTCAATCATCTTGCAGCTATGATTCAGATGCCAGAGAAATGCCCGGTGTGTAGGTGTTTGTGTGTACATTTAAGTTCAGTCTCATTAGCAGCAGACTGCTGACCCGCCACTTCCTCGTCATGATACCTGTGTGTGTCAGTTTGTGAGAATAAAAGACCTGATCTAGAGGTGAGATAGAGCCTGGCTGCTGATGGCTGTGTTTGAGTGTGTGTCTCTGGTGTGCCTGATCGTGTGTGTGTGTGTGTGTGTGTGTGTGTGTGTGTGTGTGTGTGTGTGTGTGTGTGTGTGTGTGTGTGTGTGTGTGTGTGTGTGTGTGTGTGTGTGTGTGTGTAATACCATATATCCCTCATTGATATTTGTCCTGTAGTTGTAGCTATCGAATGTGAGTTCTATAACAGATGCACTGAAACATCTGTCTGTTGGTAAATACCATGACTCCTCTCCAGAGGACTAATCAGCTGATTGCAGCACATTAAATGTAAGGGAGTCCCAGTCCAACTATGAATGCAGATCAAACCAATATTTGGAGCCCAGCAAGTTTGTGGTTGTGTGTCAGGACCTCCATAATGTGTCAGAATAATCAGTCTATATACCACTAAAAACTGAAATTTTTCTGGCTTCTCACCTGACAACAGTTGGTCACAGATCTAAACTGAATCTTGGAATTGTAGTTATTTAAACTTTAGTCATTTGCAAATGATCAAAGCAAAACTTAATCAGGTTCAATAAGAGGATTTGATATTGGACTTCTTCAAATTAAAACAAGGCTAGGACTAAACCTAGTATATGTCTGGACCTATGGTCAAATCCTGATTTTATAACTGTGACATCATCTGACAAAATCACAAAAAATACATAAGTGAAAGACAAAGACTGAGCTGTGATTTCAGCTGGATTTACTGTAACATGATCACTCAGAGAAAGTTAGAAGAGACACAATATCTTTCTTATTTAAGTCTCTCACACAGAGCACAGCCTCTGTCTGGATCCACAACAGTTAAGTCTTTAGTTACTTCAACTCCAGAACGTAACAGACTTTTATTAGAGGCAGGTCTTTATATCTAACTCCCTCTGTTTCACATGTAGAGTTTGTCATAGTCATTAGTACAAAGCCTTGTTACCAATGACTTCTCTCTCTCTCTCCCTCTCTCCTGCTCTCTCTGCTCAGTGTGTCTTATGTTTAGTTATTCCTCTGTCTCCTTTAGTACACATAATGAATGTAGTTTATTTGCTGAGATGGAGATGAGGCTCAGTGTATTGGAAGTGTTCGTCCTCTCCCCTGCAGTTACAGAGCAGCCGGGAAACCAGAGCAGCTCAGTAGGCTGCGGATCGGAAATATCATCAGTCAGTCAGTGACATCTGTTGTTATATGGCTGGCCCTGTTGCGGTCCAATCAAAAAGCAGAACCAGAGATATTGTGTTTATTTATTCCAAATATTTTTCTGCCTTGTCAGAACTCTTCTACCCACAATGCAACACCACTGGCAACAGTTTGGTCGATGATCGTCTTTCTGAAGCTCTGTCTACGTCATACATTTATTATAAGCTTTTTAGATCCTTAAACCCTGATTGGGTTAAAGATTGTAGCACAGTCATCACTGATAGCATATACCTTTGCCAATGTCACAATGAAATGAAACAAGGTAGACCGGGTCTAAACCGTGGGCCTACATTAATGAGATGAGGTTTGATGCCTGTAGAGTAAATCATTTACTGTATGTATTTGGATACGCAAGTGTCATTAGAATATACAGAATATTGACAATAAAACATTTCAGCTTTGAAAATAAATAAATCAAATAAACAATATCCAATAATCATACAACTGATGCAGTTGCAGGCCTGATCTTTATAGAGCTTGTTATTGTAGCAATTGTTTATTTAATTACTTCCTTCATAACCTTAACCACCATCTATCTGTCTGTCTGCCTGTCTGTCTGTCTGTCTGTCTATCTGTCTATCTATCTATCTATCTATCATATTTATTTAATTATCTAGCATATTTATTTCATTTTGAATGAAACTGCATTACATGGTTTTAAGAATGTTGGGAACATCATCACACAAACTGAGGCTGGGACAGATGTGAATCACTTTCCCAACAGTCAGTGACAGTGATGAATGTTACCAATGGCTTCTCTCTCTCTCTCTCTCTCTCTCTCTCTCTCTCTCTCTCTCTCTCTCTCTCTCTCTCTCTCTCTCTCTCTCTGTCGCTGTACCTGAAACACTGAGTGAAGTCTGTCTCACCCAAGCAGCACCTCTCCTCTTCTCCAGACCACTGCTGCATAACCTCATCAGAGTCTGTACTGTGATTGAATCACAGATGCTTAACAAGGTTTGTGGTGTTGCCACAGCACCTCACAGTCCTCCCACACACTTCACACACAGCGGCATTGCTTTGCTGAGAACTGAAAAAAGTTCCACACTAGACTAGATTTACAGTCAGCCGTCATCAGTGTCAACTCTCTGTTCAGTGGCTGTGATGCCAGGAATGTTAGTATGTTGATGCGGCTAACTGATTCAGTTATCATGCAAGATAACATAAAATAGCATTACAGTGTTCAAGAACAGAGCGTCAGTAGTTTTTATTAGTAACGTCTAATACTGAGCGTATATCAGCAGGTTCTAGTGTCTGTCCTGAACATTACTGTCTACAGAGCTGGAGCCACAGCGGTGGCTGCCACACACACTGCCTTCTCCAGTCATCTGACCCAACACCACCTGCAGTCATCATCAACAATATCTCTCTACACTGACAACAGACCTGTCTATATCACATACACTGTTTACTGTGTATTTACTGTTATCCTACCGCAGCAGCCCTAAATGAAATGTATGTTTCTGGCACCTTGTCACTCTGCTGCCACTTTTTGGCTGGACCACAACGGAGGGGACTGACTGACTGACTGACAGACTGACTGACTGACTGATCATATTTCCACCACTGGTCAGCCCAGTGCCTCGTCACTGAGTTGGTATTTCTGGTACAAACAGGTTCTATTTCTGGGTGTTTACAGCTGCAGTGTTGTTAACTTATGTTAACTTAGCTCATTGTCTCTGGGTTTAGAGACTTTGTTTCAAACAGACTGGGTATGAACCTGTTTTCTGGAGCGTGTGTGGATGCTGACCAGGGGGATCAGGACTACACTTCATGTTACAGGCAGTCTACTGAGCTGCTCCGGCTTCCCAGCAGCCTCTGATTGGAGCAGTACCGGAGTGCAGTGCCATTACACAGATGGCCACTGGGTTTACTTTCATTAAATCATGTGCTAATGACACCAGGCTCCTACAGAGTATACAATACGTACAATACTACACTAGGGCTGGGACGATTATCCGACGTAATCGACGTTGTCGATTATAAAAATTATTCGACGTGGAATTTTAGTGTCGACGCGTCGTGTAAAACCACACAGGGTAAATGTTCATAGAACAAAACCGGAACTTTCTAATGGGACCGTTTATATCCATCGTCTTTGGTTTACCCGGATACAAGCGCAGCGCACGGACTGGGACAACGCGGTGACGTAATTGAAGTCATTGATACGTGAATGATTTGCGTCTGTGTAATCTATTTGAAAAACACGGCGGCGTCTACCAGCAGCACGACGGAGCGTGTGGAGCAACACGCGGCAAAAAAGCTCGCACACGGTCCTCCAGAGTTTGGGAATACTTTAATCTTGACACCAACAGTGCGGTAGTCTGCAGACTCTGCAAAGTGCATCTGGCATATCACTCTAGCACGACAGTCATGCACGAGCACATAAAGAGGAAACACCCTGGTGCAGCGAGTCAAGATGTTGGACGGGGCAAATTGTTATATTAAATGACTAATTGGAAAATAATAAAAAAGAATCGTTAGATTAGTCGAATAATTGAAAAAATAATCTCTAGATTAATCGTTTAAAGAATAATGGTTTGGGACAGCCCTATACTACACACTAGACACTTGGTATTCTGATGTTTCAGTGGGAGATTACAGCCGCTCATCTGTCGCGTACGTCTTTGCTTCCTCTCTAACTTTATTTTTTAGCAAAAGTTGTGTTTCGTGTGTTACTCTTGAAATGCACTACATTGTAAATGTTGTGTTACATTTGCCGATATAATGTGAGTATTTACGAGATAGAATCAGAAGCTGAAATGGCGTTGGATTGATGTGGTCACATACTCAAGATGCTGTGTGTTCAGGTTGTATCGCTCTGCGTCATCCAGCTTCTTTTCAGTTGTTGAGCTGTCATGTGTCACTGACTGCCACAGCTGTTTCAGAGCAATGAGACCAGCACTATGCCTGGGTAAGAGTGAATTAATAATCAGCACACCCTCCCATTCATTTTCCACCTCAGCCAATCCTGTCGGACCGTCCGTGCGCCTAGGACCTCCTGCTGTGCAATGGGAGGTAAAATAGGCCCAATGTAAGGTATATTGAGTATAAGAGTTAGACCACAGTGACTGTAAATTTGAGTAATTTAATATAATTAATATTCATGTGCTGACATGGGATCAGTACATTTGCAACTCGTCCTCTAGTTCCCAAAATAATCTTTTGTGAGAGTGTGCCAAGTATTTTTTTTTTTTCAGTATGGGGGAGAGCCAATGTTTCCCAGAACAATTAAACAGAGCAGGGGAATGGTAAATCACCCATCTGCAGGTAATTTCCCTAATGAAGTAGATGGTGATTGCTGCTGAAATCCAGAGAGATCTCTTTGTTATTGCAGTAGCTGTGAAGCCACAGGAGAGGAGGCAGATACTTTCATTACACCTCACTATATCAAGTATGCATTGTTTTCAAACCCAGAGTCCATCTGAATTGGTCCCAATCAGGGACTATGGGGCTTTTGTCATAGTTACCCAAACCTCTGGCTGTATTCCAAATGAGAACATTTCTAGGGAAACGTAGCTTCTGTCCAATTGCTGCATCATCTAGCCAAAGCAAAACAACACAAAGCCAAAGCTGTCTGTGATACACTGGTGTAAAAACCACCTTTGGTCTTTGAATGGGTACCTGAGCTGGACTGATGGCCCAGAGCAGACAGAAATTCTCATGGTGAGAGCTTTAATGGTGTTTTGTTCTAATGGACCCTGCGTCCAGGCCTAGAGAATCTATTTCAACTTTGATCCAGAGCTGAAAATACTTCAATGTCATTTCATATTTCAGGAAATAGACACACACCTAATACAACAACACAGTGCATTGGGCAATGTACATTCTAAACATTCTGTTGCATTTTTCTATTTATATAAATGCAACTGTGTCCACTGTGTGAAGCCAGAGACCACGCAACAAGCTCACAATATGTTCCTGTATATCAAGCGTAGAGCCAATGATGGAAATGTCATGAAAAGACAGTGTCCTTGAGTGCTGTGAAAGGCGCTGCCAAATAAAATGTATTATTATTATTATTAAAATCAAATGATGATGGCCATCAAGGGGTACTTCCTGTTTTCAGTAGGTGCCGCGGTGACTATGACTTCATATTATCACACCGATGTCAATGGGAGACTGTCATCAAACGTGAAATTTGGGGCAGATTGAAGAATGGAGTTGAGTTACAGCGACTTCCTGTTTCATGGCAAACCGCGGCCACCTTTCCCTATCAAGTCACTTTTGTAGTTCTTTAGAGCAGAGCAACAGTTCTCTAGTTTTATCTCCATGGGTATTTCCCTTGACTTTCTGGGGCACAGTCTTAATTTCAGTTCAAAACTGTTGGGGATCACGAGTCTTTTCTTTAATACTATCATCAGCCCTTCTCTCAAATTTAGTTTTTTACATCCTCTCTGCTGTTCTTAAGTCTGCAAATCTCGAATTCAGTGTTGTTTTTGAGGTTTTTCTTAAACCCTTATAGCTGTTAAACTTTCTCTCATCGCATTTTTTCAATTCTGTACACAAACAATATCTATCCCACAGACCGGGTCCTGCCTCAGAGGCAGTGGGGAGCCAGGCTCAGTGCACTGTGAGTGGGAACAGGGGAGGCATCACACCAACGAAACACCCATCAGCAGTTTGACCTTCTGACCCATGAGCACTCAGCCGTCATAACTACATTATCACGAGTACTCAGTATTAATTACTACATTATTACATGAGTACTCAGTAGTTATTATGACATCATCACATGAGTGCTCAGTAGTTATTATGACATCATCACATGAGTGCTCAGTGGTCATTACAACATCATCACATGAGTACTCAGTAGTTATTACGACATCATCACATGAGTAGTCAGTAGTTATTACGACATCATCACATGAGTACTCAGTAGTTATTATGACATCATCACATGAGTACTCAATGGTCATTACAACATTATTACATGAGTACTCGGTAGTTATTATGACATCATCACATGAGTGTTCAGTGGTCATTACAACATTATCACATGAGTACTCAGTAGTTATTACGACATCATCACATGAGTGCTCAGTAGATATTACCACATTATTACATGAGTACTCGGTGGTCATGGGTCAGACCACTCCCATTTGAACTCTGCACCCACCTTTGAACTCGGCCTCATGTTGATCTCAGCTACACACCTGTAGCGTTTTGTGACTGTATCTTGCAGGTTGTGATGCTGTTGTTATGGCGACAAAGTCTGTCCACAGACCCACAGATATATAAACATAAAGTACTCAAAACTGCCTGTTTTCTATTGTGCCGTACTGACACACACAAGAGAGAAGAACACACACATTTAATCACCTAAAATTTTCCAGTAGGTCTTTGGAAGGAAAAGTAAAATGTACGAGCACAAGTGTAATGAACTATCGGAGTATTCCTTTGAGCTGTAACCTCCCACTTCAGGGAGGAAATTTCTCCCTTGGCAAATGTTCAACATAATTACATTATGTGCAGGAAAAAGCCTCTTAGATAAAAGGCTTGTTATTGCTTACAGTGGGAGCGTTCCAAAAACACAAGATGCTTTTGTGAATGGGGAAACCAGACAGTGACTGCGTGCTCTTTGCTCAGATGATGAATGACTTCTCAGAAGTCAAACACATGGAGGTGGCCGTGGATCTGCTCAGGATGATTCATACACACCACTGACAGCTTTGGCACGTCACACATGGCCTGAGACTAACTGGACAGTTCATGCTGTTGGAGGAAGAAATCGATTTCATTGATCCTGAGTGGTATCAGTGTTGTAACTTAACAGCATAATGTTGATTTTACAATACAGTAAATATTACACTTTAATTTTTCAATTCAAGGACTAGTTGTACCATTGGAGATGAGAGTGATAGAGAGGAACACAGAGCCAATGCAGTCACGTTGCTTTCATTCTAACAGCATCCGTCTGGTCTTAAAGGAACACATGGAGTAAAAAGCTAAAGATCATTATTAGGTCTTTGACTTTTATCCTCCAAACAGCTTTTATTCACCCAGTTGATTGCTGAAATCGGGGAACATGGTGACGTGATTACAAAGCTTTCCCATGGAGCGAGGGATTATTAGGGATTATTCCCGGTATGCTCACTTTGGATTTTACTTTAAATAAAGTGGTTTTGTTAATCAGGTTAACTGTTTGTGCATTTACGTGTTTCCTGCTCAGTGTTTTGTTCCCACCGTTCCCCGCCGTTATTTTGAGATTACAATAATAACCGATCGTAACGATGGGCAAAAAAAAGTTTCAATGAAGTTCTATTTATATATTTTTATAAAGTTTTTCAGGGCAGCATCTATTTTTTTTCAGCGAGTGATGGGCTCCTATGTGGAAAAAAATGGGAATAATTGTGGCTGTTTCACATTAGAGATTTCTGTCTGTGCTGGTTTCTGAACTCTTCTCATTGGCTTGAAGTAGATGCAGCTCTGTTAGATAAAAGTGATGTCACATACTCCAGTGAACCAATCAGGATTTAGAACTATTTGAATCAGAGTCTCGTAACATTTGGTTTGATAGTGTTTGACATTTTTGATGAAGAAAATTTGTTTTTCAATAGTAAGCTGTTAATAAAGAATATGAATATTTCATGCTTAAGAAAAATATTAAAGTCAGTTTTTCAGGCTTTGGTGTAGATTTCTTTGCCACAGCAAAACACTGCTGAAAACTCCCAGTTAATGTCGTGTCCTGGATCAGGACAAGTTCAACAGCAAGTTGCATCAGTTTGAGACTTTACCTGCCACCACGCCATCCAAGTAGTGAATGTAGTTTTGACCGGCTGAATTTCTCAGATTTGTCTGAGCTTCCAGTTCTGCTGGAGTGACCTACGTCAGTGGAGTAAGGCTGATGTCCGTCTGAAACGATAAGGTTTTTTTATGCCAGTGACAGTCAGGGTCGGAGGCAGTGTGTTCAAATTTGGCACAAACATTCACTTGGACTCAAGATGGAACTTATGACCTCACTAAATATATTTTTTGCCATAACTCACAAATTCATACAGTAATTATGACACAATTCAAATCAAATGTCTATAAAGATGAAATGAAGTAAGGACATTTTCTATCCAAAAGGTCAAAGGTCAACTTCACTGTGACATCATAATGCTCTGTGAAAACGCTATTGCTGTAACTCAAGAAGGAGAGACTGTGACCATATTTACTCGGCGGGTTGGTGGAGGGATACCGCAGTGAGGTGGTGATTCTAGTTGTATGTTTTTTATAGACAGCAAATGCCATGAAGAGACAAAAACCAACGATGTGTTAGTCCGTCCTGACTTCCCTGATGTCTGTGTGGCTCTCAGACCCCAGCCCATTCCTTCATACTGAACCTTTAAAACACATACAGTTTATACCAGTCCTTTTGAGTAATTTCCTAAAATAGCTGGACATTGTAGTTTTTAACAAACACAACTCAAACAGGAGGAGACAGAACATTTGTCGGAACTATTTTCAGCGGTGGATTAATCCACATTTGGTGCTGTAGTGTTCGGGGCAGCAGGACGGTGTGTGTGTGTGTGTGTGTGTGTGTGTGTGTGTGTGTGTGTGTGTGTGTAGCTCAGAGGAATACGATACATCAGGTTTTGATACACACACAGAGAACTATGCAATGCCAGTCTATTTTGAACTAAAAGTTGTTCAGTGAATCTGAAAGTGGTGATGGGCTGGAAGACCAAGTGCTAAATGCTGCTGCTGTTCTTGTCTTTGTGCTCCCACCTCCCCCCCACCCCCACAGCTATACAAGGACACCCTGCAGACTCAGGTACTGGATTCGGCGGGGAGGCAGCTCAGCTCAGCCAAGTTTGGAGCTGAACTGTCAGAGAGGAAACTCAGTGACTTCCAGGAAGAGCAGATCGGCCAACTGTACGAACTCATGTTGGAGTCCACCAAACCCAACAGACAGTTTGACATCCAGGAGGATGGCAAGTGAGGCCGCCGGCCTCCCACATCAAATAACACAAGGCGCTGTTATTCAGGCCACTGATATTTACCTCTGAGTGCTCCAGATGAAGAGTGCTACTCAAAGCCAGTAGAGGCTTTTAAGAACATTTGACTGTATTAAAGTGCTGTGTAATATCTCTGTGTTCCTGTGCTTGTCTCTCTTACTGTTTTAATAAGAGTTAGCTCGTCGTGCTCCTCCGCCGGTGCATTAAGATGGCGCTAATTACTTCTTTTGTCAACTTTTTCTTCATATGAATACATTTGTGAGCTCATGGTTGTGAGGGAGAGGCACTGCATCAGCCTCAGGGGTGATGTCGCCATTGTTGGGGTGAAGCCCTAATGTGGGAATATGAACACTTGAATCCACACAAAAGCCACAAGCTATGTGTTGAGGGGGAGAGACGGGGGGTGTTAGGGCTGTTATAAAAGTCAACTCATGGTTGTTGATGTGCCATTTCCCTCCCACAGACTTCAAACACCCCATTCATTTCCCCACAATTAAACAGTAATCAGTCATGCAACTTACAAATGTATTAATTGTGACCGAGAGTCCTGCATCTGTTCAAAGTAAAAGGCTGCTTTGAACCCCTGCGTCCTGTTGATGTTGTTTTTGTTGTGCTTGGGAATACCTAACATCTGCCAGTCTTTATAAGGCCTGACAGCCACAGGAGCCAGTGATGTCTTCTCTCAAAATTCAAATTTCAGTTTTTCTTCTCCACTTTTTTACATCGGTTCTGTTTGTTAACAGCTGGATAATGGGATGCTTTTCTTTGTTGCAGTTATGTTTTGTAATTAAAACTGACAAGACACATTCAGTCATCCATTTCACCTACTAAAGCCTCTTTCAGACGCGCCCCTCGGTCGACTTTACATGTCTGACTCATTGTCTGAATTAGTGCTGAAACAGCGCCACTCACATGACGTCCGACCAGGTGACATCTTTAAAAAGTCTGAGTTGAATGACATCATAGAGAGCATAACAGTCCGGTGTAGTATCAACTCAGACGTTCACACACAAAAAAAACCACAGTGTATAGTCAATAAATCAGCGTATTGGCACCTTCCCTGAAAGAAATAACCTGTTATTGACTATGTTCACTGTTGTCAGCAACAGTCCACTGCTGCCTCAGAGTTGAACCATGATATGATATGAATATAAGCGTGTGGGCGGAGCTGCAGGACTGAACAGAGAGGAGAGGGAGACGGACGTGTTAGAGATGACGGCCTCATAGCACCAGAGTTAGCCTTCCACTGGGCCACAACACAGACACATCTCTCTCTCTCTCTCTCTCTCATGTTTTATTTCTTGAGCCATTGAGCCACCGGCCCAATGTGTTGAGCAGCCCACTGGGAAAAGCTTCGGTTCTCCCAATGAGACTTTAGCATATCATCTGCTGTGCTAGTCATTGTTGCTAATGTCTAATGGGATGTTGACAAAAAAAGATGTTGAGAAAAAATGTTTTATTAGAAAAAAGGAACAGGAAATAGCAAAGAGAGGCCTGCTATGCTTGTGCACTGTTGGACAAGCAGCAGAAGATACTTCCTCTTTTTGTGGCTCTCTTCATCACAGTCCTGTCATGTCTGATTGAAGCCATAATGACCCTAACCCTAACCCTCCATCCACAGAGCAGGAGGGCTCGCTGATTGTTTGATGCGTATGAAAATAATGTGAATCATACGCTGTGGCCGTCACAATCTCCAGATGTCTCATCTCTCCCAGCATGCACTAGATGGACAGCAGTGAGACACAGGGACACAATGTCAGTCTACCGACGCGATTTGCATATCTTTGGACTGTGGAAGAAATCCTGCATCCTTCTACAGACTGAACTGGTTTAAAAGCTGCAGCCTGCATCAATATCCTTCCTTAATTCATCAGAACAAAAAATAAATGTATAAAAATCTTCGGTTTTAGTGCAGAGATACAAACGGAGCAACTTTTAATTACTATTTGTGATATTCTGTATGTAACGGTATGATATGTAAATCTCACACAGTCCAATCTCTTAATGAAATCAGTGATTAATATGAACTGTGATAGGCCCGGGCTGTAATTGATTGAGGGATGATAAGCAAGGGGATTCTTTCAGTAATTGTTTAATACGACCTCCATCACTCCCCCTGGCACTTGGTAATGAGCAGCACCATATGTTACTAAGTAGCTGCTTATAGAGTGGGGTGGGGGTGTGTGCAGGGAGCAGAAGAGGAAAAAGGAGCACACTTGACCTACAGACAATATGAGAGTAACAAATGTATACTACTCTGCTTTAGTTGTTATCTATACAGGGGAGCATAAATTACAATGCATTCTGGGTAAGATGTGCACCTGCAGCATAAATAGAAATTTCAGTTTTCAGTTTGTTAAATAGTGAAACGCTCATTGTTGTTCACCTGTTGTCGTGGCCCATGAAGAATCGGTCTCATAGAGGTCCACTTGGCTTATGAATGGCATTTATGTAACAGTGACGGGGAGAAAGACTATTGAAGGGACTGACAGCCTGGGCACCCGAGGGTGTGCAGTCTTCATTACAGCTCTCAATAACATAGAGCTGGAGAGAGTAAGGAACATACTGATCGTTTCTTTCTTTATTTATTCTTTGCCATTAAGACAGAGATGCCATGACGTACTGAAGTTCATGGCGATATGCGCAGTCATTGCAGAGGCGTGTTTATCTGGACCAGTTAGAAATGCTGACTGGATTTGGCTGCCTGGGGAAGCCAAGACACACCCCCTCAGAAACACCCACTTACTTATGATTCCTGGTTCTTGCCACCATTCAAACCACTTGCTTTTATGTTCAGTCATTCAGTGTGAGAGAGAGAAGAGAGGACATAACTCTTAATCCTTCTTATCATCTTTCCATCCATTCTCACAGCACAAGGTAGCTCCTTTGATTTATGCAGATTGCTGCACAACTCCACTTCTCCCCACTTTGTAGTGGAAGCCAGCACAGGACTGGACTCACTGACTGACTGGACTCACTGACTGACTGGACTCACTGGCTGACTGGACTCACTGACTGACTGGACTCACTGACTGACTGGACTCACTGGCTGACTGAATATATGAACTCAATTTTCTTATTGTTGGAAAACAGCAGAATTGGATTAAACTGAAAGACTCCATCCTTTATGAGGTTTGCTTAAAAACCAGCCAGCCATCAAACCAAGAACAGAATGGACCTTGTTACATGTACATTTTAGCTATTAGAACATTTACATAATCATCTTATAAAGTTGTAATATTAATTCATTAATTCATTCAATCTTTATTAAGGACACAGCAGGTAGCAACGCCAGTGGTTCCACACTCTAGACGAGAACCTGACGGAGCTCAGTTCAGGTTGGTTGAGGCAGAGATTTACAGATTCAGATAACCTGCACATACATGTATATGTAAGATTTCATATTACAGCAGAGTATGTGAGGACATCAACATTAACAAACATTTAAACCACTGTGAGTCTCTGCCTTTTCTGTAGCAACACCACAGGTTGGCAGTATATAGTTAGTTATAGTGTACGCTATAAAGGTCTCTGTCCATGTGTTGTTTGATTATAAAGCAGGTCTAGCTTCTATATTAATACTGTGAAAGTATAAAAACCTCAGTCCACAGAGAAATGCACACAGCCTGTATTCAGAAACTGAGCCTTAAAACCAGCCGTCAGGACTTCTGGAACGTCTGACGTGATGTCGCAACAATGCCGTCACCGCTCTCAGCCACTCCCCAAGCCCCGCCCACATGGACCCACCATTCAGCCTTGCAGGATTTGGTTTCTCTGAGTTTTTACCTGAAATCTGCTATTATTGGACCACTCAGACAGTCAACAACAGTCAACCAATCAGAAGAGAAGAGGCTCTGAGCCTCTCTTCTGATTGGCTCACTGAGCTGTTGTTGCTACAGCTCCAGAGAGAAGCCTGAGAGAGGAGATGTAAAAACTAAACTGAGATAAATATATCTTCTTATGGATCAGAACTTAAAACACAGAAGAAGAAAATATGGAACTTTAAAAGGAAAGATCTTAACAGTCTCTGAACACATACTAAATTTACAAGGCAACATATTGTTTGTGTGTACAGCTTTCGACAACTGCCTGTACACACACAGAGCAACAAACAATGAGCTAATGCTAAGAATGAGACTCTTTAAAAGACACCACAACTCTACACCACCTGTCCAGTGGCTTCACCTGTAACCTGCTGACAGAAGCCACTGCCCGGGAGTATCTGAGGCTCATTGACCCTCACCGCTCCTTCACCACAAACCTGTTGTGTATAGAGGTGTGTGCAGTAAGTCTGAGAGGAAAACATCAGTCCTGCTTCATCTGCGGTGTTAAGTGAGCTGACGTCATTTGGAGGAAAAAGCCCCAATGTATTAATCTGCTAATCAAGTGGAATCAATTTGAAGATGCGGAGGTTTTGTTGACCACGGTGATGAACAGTGATGGTAATGAGGGAGAAGTAGGGCTTCATTTGTACCGGATCTTGCTAGAACAGGATCCAGATTGGCACTGGCAATTGTTTGGGACCGGCACCTCCTTTGTCACTATCAAAACCATTTTGGATGCATTTTAAATCTGATTTACAAAAGAGAGATGTCAATCACTCAGGTCACTCAGGTGTTTCAGTGCTTTCAAATCTATTAAATACGAAGACTAATTCCTGTAAGGATCATAACGGTCTTTGAATAATTTAATATTTACAAAAAGTTTTAATTAGTTCTTCAGGGAAATTAGAGGATATTAGTGAATTTTCCAGAGTGGTCAGTAGTAGCAGACTGATGAACTCTCAAGAAACGATTAAAATATCAGCTTGGAATTCATATTTTAGACAATCCTACTCCTGCAAGTTATGGAAATTGAATCAGATTTAATGTAAGGGCTCATGTGGGATCTCTGCAGATATTCTTCATTGTCATTTATTTATTTAAACCCATTTCTCTCATTTACAATGAAAAATACACAGAGTTAAAAATTCCATAGACGACAATACTGAGTGAAAGCGTTAACACACTCAGTCAAGTGGTTTGAAATCATGGTCTTGAGTTGTCCAGGGGTAGTGAGCGTGTCCATCTCGTGTTGTAGATTATTCCATGTGTTTGGCAGATTTTCCAAGTTCAGAGTAAACCTGCAGGACTTAGTAGAGTACAGTTAGTACTATCCCAGCACAGATGTTATACCTGGTGATGAATGTCCAATAAGAGCTGAAAAGGCACAAGTGTTTATCACGCCTCTGCACCGGAGAGGACCAAACAGCATTGTTATACAGAATGAGTGTGAGGGCAGAATGATCAGAACTGAGTCTGGGTGTTTGAGAGAGTGTTTGAGTAGATGCCTCTTGTTTTAACCTGCTCAGTCAAAAATAATGCTGTTACATTTATGTAAAGGTGTGTCACTAAAGGTGGATTTAACAGTATTTGAATGGCAAAGTGTTCTCAGTCGTCCAGGTCATAGTTGACGAAGGGTTTCTCTGCAACTGGACTTGGTTGTAGATACTTACAGACATTTCACCCCCATCCAGGACATTTCTTCAGTTTTTACTGACTGGTGGGGAGTACCAGGTAATTATCTTCAGCGGAGGGCCACTGAGGTCACTTTGTTTTAAAATGAAAGCGATCTCCGTCCAGACAAGCGAATTAACTCCATATCGGAAATAATCTCTGTAAATACTAACACACCTGAAAACACATATCACATGACCATTCACGTAAACTGAGCATGTGCAAGCCGGTGTAAACAGGAAGTAGATTGGTCTCAGTTTTTGTCCATCTAGACGATAACACAACCCCAGAGTTTTCAAAATAAAACACAACCCCAGAGTTCTCAAAATAAAACACAACCCCAGAGCTTTCAAAATAAAACACAATGCCAGAGCTTTCAAAATAAAACAACCCCAGAGCTTTCAAAATAAAACAGGAGAGCTAACTCCTCAGGCTTGGACTCTGCTGTTCATTTACATCTCAAGGAGAAAGCCCACTCCTTTGAGGACAGCAATGTCCACATCCTAGACAGAGAGGACAGTTGGTTCGAAAGAGGAGTAAAAGAGGCCATCTATGTTAAAATAGAGAAACCATCCCTCAACAGGGGAGGAGGTCTCAGACACCACCTATCTCCAATTTACAATGCTGCTCTTTCATCCCTTCCCAGGAGACTCAACAATCTAGCCTCCAAGAATAACAACTGTTCACAAGTGGCGAGTGACTCCAACGACTGTCGTTATAACACAATAGAGCACTAACGAAGTCAAAACCAATTTTCCACCAACGACAGTCATGCAAACGACTGTCGTTGACACTTGGAGCACAAAAGGGAACCAGTGACATCATCATCCTTGTGAACGCCCACAAGAGGTTAAATACCTGGGTCTCCACACCAGAAAGTAGGACCAGTCCTAGCCTGGTCAGATGCGTACACGAACTGATGAAGCCTCTTGGATGAGAGGTGAAACGTCTTCACAGACAAATAACCTAGTCCAGTTGTTTTCGATTTAAAAACTCCTTTAGGATACTATGACCTGGACAAATGAGAATATACACAGGCTTTCAAAATAAAACAACCCCAGAGCTTTCAGACTAAAACTGGTCCAGCAGTGTTTTTGAAAGTCTGAAAACTGAAAACTGTGGAGTCATAGACACCATTCACCCCTCAAACCAGGTACCAAATAGTGTTTTATGTATACTTTTAAAGACAAAGACATCTCGGAGGTAGCAGAAGACCAGATTAACAAGTGACTAGTAATGGCACTGGAGAGCCATGTTGTAGATTACACAGGCCCCTCCAGCAGCTGCGGGGCTGCAGCCTTGCTTTGACCGTCGGTTAGCTCTAGAACAGAAGAATATCAAGATGGGTTAAAAAGGCAGAAGGAGGGAACTGTCCTGACATAATGTGTGACTGAACGCATAGTTTCATGGCCACACACTATGGGGTTTTCCCCTGGACATTATAAACCTCTAGCCTGGTCTGATGGATCTGGATTTGTGCTGAGGCAGCAGATGGTGGGGTCAGAGTTTGAATCCATGGACCCAACCTGCCGGCTTCTAGCTTCCTGCTGTTGCTCCAAATAAAGTTGACTGGAGCAGTGAGACTGAGCCATGGTGTCTTGTTGTAAAACCAACACAATGAGCTTAAAGATGCTAAAACATCCTGTAGAGCAGAGGTGAAAATTCAAATTCGTATGGGCAACCATTTTCTCAATACACATCAATACACATGGTCATTGAATGCAGCTTTAACATAAAATAAGATAAGTTTTTGTCAACAACAGAACAAGGTTTTGAATAAAACCTCCATGTTATTAGCTATTAAGAATTTTAACTTTTACTGCTAAAGAAAGCATTTAAATAATAATAAAGCGCTATTAAATATTTAAGGTATTGTGAATGTTCTATTATACTGTATGAGTCATATATATAGTGAAATTACAACAGAATATTATATAGTTGTTAAATGCAGGCCCAGCAGGGTTATCTAAAGAGGACCAGATCCTCTGCCAGGAGCCATTATGAATCAATTATTATTGGCAAACACTGTGTGTTCTTAGTGTGAAATTAGAGTGTTGGAGAACAAACACTGCTGAAGTCAGTCAATAGCGTGACGGGACAAAAAGAAATGATTGAATTATGTGTAACAGCAGTCAAAGAAATAAGCTGTTGCCCTTCATGGGGTTCATTTGAGTTTTTTTTCTCATAATAAAACATTGCATTTGGGTTGTATTATACGGAGCATTCAGAACCTTTCCATTTGTTAAAAAGGAGAAACTGAAATATCACATTGACATGAGTATTCAGACACTATGACACTTGAACTAGCTCAGGTTTCTCCCATTTCTCTGGATCATCTCTGACATGTTTCTCCACCTTATTTGGAGTCCATCTGTGGTAAACTCAAAGCTGATTGGACATGATGTGGACAGATACACACCTGTCTATATACAAAACAGTTTCCGTCATTCTTAAAGGAGCTATTTATAAGTTTTGCTATATACTGTAGCTAATGTTAACATTGCTGTTTATACCAGTCTGGAAGAAGTGTTGAGAGTTCATCATCAAACTTCATTCCTTTCCTCACCAAACATCTGTCTCCAGCTGTCTTTCCCATTTTTATAATACACATGAATGTCCTGAAAAATCCAAAGTCCAAATTTTCCAGCAGAACTGGTGGATCAGGTAACATGAAAAGTCTCAAAACTCCACACACAAATGTAACCTGATCTACAGGTGTCGATTCATGGACATACATTTAATAGATATTCATAAGCACAGTAGCTTTTCAAAGCAAATTTTAACAGATCAATATTATACAGATATTTATTCAAGCTGCGATGTATTTATTTGTAAAATTATTTTAAATTTGTACAATTAGCCAGTATTTGTTTAGGATCGGATGATACAGTTGTGAACCCCATAAATTACCCATACATCTGCACAAATGCTTGAACAATGTGAGACACTTTTGAAATACTACATAGACTCCATTACTCATAGACAAGAATATCCAAATAGCAAATATCCAAATGTATCACCTACATGTGATACATGTCATTCCTCAGCTTTGTATTATATCTTCAATATTATCTCAGAAATGATTAATATTCCACCAGAACCAGGACCTTTGGAGTATCTGTTCCTCTTTCGCTGCTATAGCAAAAAAAAAAAACTCTACTTAGGTTATAGGAAGAAACAAAGGCTCCTAAATGTGGCGCTGTGATCTAACCAGTTCATTATATTTGGAGAGGATAAGATATGTTTTAAAGCACGGACTCCCACAATGTAATACCCTCATATACCACATGTAACCTGTATAATAAAGGAGTGAGAGAGGCAGCATTGTAGCATTGTATGTTCTTTGGCTTAATAAAAACAATATTTGAAAGTTACCCATAAATCCTCATGAATATTTGTGAATCTTCTTTGCATTTGAAGGTTATGTAACATGGATTTGTCACCAAACCATTATTGAGACAAATCGCTCTCTATTGGTTGGTTGGTTGGTTGGTTGGTTGGTTGGTTGGTCGGTTGGTTTATGATTTTGGGTTGGTTGGTTGGTCGGTTGGTTTATGATTTTGGGTTGGTTGGTTGGTTGTTGGTTGGTTGGTTGGTTGGTTGGTTGGTTGGTTGGTTGGTTTATGATTTTGGGTTGGTTGGTTGGTTGGTTGGTTGGTCGGTTGGTTTATGATTTTGGATTGGTTGGTTGGTTGGTTGGTTGGTTGGTTCCTGTTGGAGGTAAAACATTTGCTTCTCACATTCAAGCCTTTCTCAGAATGAATACAACTATTGGGGTCCTACCACTTTTTCTCTGGCATCATCACCACTTTGCTTTATGACCAAAGACTAGAATATGTGCTAGATATAATTAAAAAAAAGTTTAAAACATAAAAATTCACAAAACAGAATCAAACACTGCAACTAAACACAAAGTAGATACTGGATCAAAATCATGGCCAGGCCATAACTAAGTTAAAGTGAGTTACTGATAACATCTGCACGTCAATGCAGACATAAAGGACAGTCCAAAAGACCCAAAGAGGTTCCAAAACCTCTAGAATATTCAAATCATACAGCTGAATAAGCAGGTTTCTTTCATTCCATATGATATCCATCTGTAATCATAGAATATGATTGATACCAGGATAAGTCATAACAGGGACATCTGTGGGCATGTAAAGCTCCTAATTGGAAATCTGTGTTGAGATATGATTTATTTATTGGGCTATAAAAAATATCAGTCCACTCTGAGGCTGGGCCACTAAAACACTTTCTATTATTTCTATTCAAATTAATGAGATATTTCTGTAGAGTGCTATCAGCTTTTATTGTATCTAAACCTTAGTTATAATATACATTACTGTCTTTATTCAAATTTAAATTCTAAGCAGGGGGCTGCTAATATATCATGCAAGAACATTTAATGATACCATTTATATGAAAAGTAAATGTAATGCATTGAACCCCAGGGAACTCAGTTACAGCTCATCTATTACCTGCAGTCAAAACTCCATCCAATTTCAACATATTACTATTGCACACTGTTAAATCAGCATAAGTTCATAATTAAAACATGTACAGTTTGTTAGTGATTATGAGGCAGCATTTACAAACATGTCTGCAAGAAATCATACACTTTGAGATGATTGATTTTTGATTTAAAATGCCCAGTATTATAAAACTGAGGTGTCAGCAGAGGAGTTGATGGCGAATCATTCTGTGGAGTGATGTTTTGACAGAGCAGTCTAAGCCCTGGGTTTATTGGAGACTCTTCTCACCACTTTGAAAAATAAATTGAGTGTTCCAAATACCTGTAGTAATTGGCCCATTTTGCTGTAGCGCAGACCAACACGCTTTTTAATGCACTCCATGTTAACTTGAAATATCACAGGTCCATATGGTCAACAGTGACTCACTGTGCTCAGGCAAACTAAAATGATGTAGGCTCAACAGCTGTGCTGTGCTTGTGTGTATGTGTACATTTCTTTCTATGGTTGTGAGGACATTGTTTTAAACCATTGTTGTGAGGACCTCAGAACTTCAAAGGGCTTTTTGACGGTTAAGATTTGGTTTTAGGTTTAAAATTCAGGTTAAAGATATAGGGTAGGGGTATTCGGTCAATGAGTGTCCTCTCTGCAAACATAAGATAACAATATGTGTGTGTGTGTGTGTGTGTGTGTGTGTGTGTGTGTGTGTGCGTGTGCATGTGCGTGCGTGCGTGTGTGTGTGTGTTAGTGTGTGTGTGTGTGAGTGTGTGTGTGTGAATTCCTCTTTCACAGCTTAGGAAACATGGCTTGTATACTTGTGTGTACTTGGTCCGTGTACTTTCAGTTTGTTTTTCTGTTTAAAACAAAAACAAAAAATAGAAGAACAGCCTTTTTTTTTCTTTCTCCAATTCTGCTGTTTTTTATATTATTATTTTTTCATTTTTCATAGTTGAACTGAGGAGTGAAGAAAGATAGTCAGGTAAAGGTAAAGGTAAATGTTTCAAAATAAAAGCCAAGAGGATAGCATAGACATTCTATACAAATGTATAATTCCCTGAGTTGTGTGTACACTAATCCTACAGATTGTTTATGATTCATAGGCAGACAGACACTTTGTGAACATCTAACCACATACAGAGCTAATAAATACACCAGCCACAGCTCAACAGAACACAACACATCAGCTCTTACACATTTTTTCCCTATTTAAGAGCTGTATTGATTAAACTAAACAGTACCTTCTATGGAATATGGTGCCACCTGGAGAACTGTATTCTTCTTTACCTGACCTTTAAGTGTAGGGTAACCTCATTTCATGATTTTCCTTTCAAACTGTATCTCTAGAGTTTGTCCTGCAATTACCAGGCAGTTTTAGGCTTCACTCCTCAGCGACATGATTTCTGTCACATCCTGTTGACTCAGTGACAGAGATGACAAAAGGCTATGTTGATGACGTCCACTGGTCCTATTTAAAATCCACTTTCTTTCCTTCAGCCTGGAGAACAATTACTGCTGCATCATAGGTGTTTCAAAAATAAAATCATGAGGTATATTCTATTTCACCTTTTCCCAGCTGCTCTGACACCATGCGCTGGGAAATGTTATAGATCTGCAGTTAAGTCATGGTCTTGTTAAACCACTGTTCTTGTTACTTCCTCAGACCGAACAGTGATAAAGACTGTTCTCCGCTCCTAATCTCTTCCCTCCTGAACATTCACCTCAGCTTCATGAAAATAAATAGGGAGCTGGGGAGAGCATCAATTATTCAAAGTCAATTACTCAGCAGGGGGTTTTTTCTATGGGACACAGTGGATGATGTCTGCTGCCTGCTTCACAGTTATTTTTAGAATTTTTTCATGTTGGATATCTGTGCCTGATCTATAGTCACACAGATCTAGTATAACACATTTGCATTTGTTTGTCGTCTCCAGTACTTTTACTCTTACACTGCTTGTGTATTTATACTATTCATTGTGTGAGACAATACCAAATAGATAGCACTTTGTCCTTAAGCAAGTAAAACATGCTGTTTAAGCCACCAATAGCATCAAAGCTCCGATCTCAGCTTACATATCTGATGCCTCAAGGTCTGGAATCCTTTTTATCATAGATGGCATCTCTTCAGAGGAAAAAAGCATATTTTCAAACTAACATTTTTATTATTTTGACATATCTGAAAATGTCTCATGCATGTCCCTCCAAGCAAACAACAACCAACAAGGCTCCGATTGAGAGACACTCACACTGTAGAAGAATGTGACACTTGTATCCATAAGGTGTCAAACCTTGGACTAACCTACAGTTTATAACTTATAGAAACATGCAGCCCTTTATGTATTCAATATTAATCCTAGTGCCTTGTTTAGTTTAGCAGTGGATCAACGTCAGTCAATTGGAGAATTTGAGAGAAAAGCCTGTGCTGTGTTTTTTAACCCCCACAGCACCACTGAAACACAGATATGACCCACAGTGAGGTTACACCCAAGGGAAAACTGAAGATGCTTACTTCACTTCAATCAAGACCGGTGTGTGTAGTTCCGATTATTGACTGTGGGAGGAGCCAGGGGAAAAAACCCACACAGGCACGAGGAGAACAAACTCCACACGGAAAGGCCCCAGCTGGCCGTCAGGCTCAAACCCAGAACCTCCTTTCTGTGAAGCAACATTACTAACCACGGCACCACCGTGTCATAATGCTCTTAGATTGACACCACAGTAGTAAAACAGAAGAAGAGAAAACAGACTGAAGAGAATAGACCTTCAGAAGTAAAATCCCCTCCCACATCCCCACATCATCCAACACTTGGCTCTACAGCAAGTATGCTGGCTACACTCACATGAAATATGTTGTGGTTATTCATGAACTCCAGAAAATAACTCCTATTGATTCAGTCAACTACTGACCTTTCAGGTCAAAACTGGATCAAAACCTTTGTGTGACCAGCACTTTGAGAAATGACAAAGTCTCACAAATCTTATTACTGACATTTACTAGCTTAATATATGACTTTTTTTCGAATTTACAGTTACATACAAAGCAGTTAAATAATAATAACAACTAGAAAATTCCAGGGAAATTTTGAGTGCCACGGGGGCTACTGCCGGGATGAGTACATGATTTATTTCCAGTGTTCAAAAGTCACCCTGATCATATTCTGCTTATGAGAAATGTCTTGATATAAAAGACTCTGATATAAAACAATGTCACATCCCTCAATCATGTATTATGTGGGAAATATCTCATATTCTGTCTTGTTTTTTTTAAATAAAAGCAACATGTCTACAAACTGGCATTTAAAGGGTTAAAATCCTGAAAACTAATAAACATTTGGTAGGTTTGAGCAGAACTGAAGTGGTTTAAGAGATTTATGCAAAAAAAGCAGAAAAAAATATTGATATATGATGATTTTATAGCATTTTCTTTGTGTGTCCTTTTTTGGACGCGAGGAACCCCAGAGGGTACAAAATGTGTTACCAGTGTATAATAGACCTGTAACAGTAACTGACATTAGATTTTAAAAATATGTCAAAAAAGACACTTTCTTGCAGAAATCCATACCTTCAGCTGTAACACAGCCAAAATGATCAGCAAATCAAAAAAGAAAAGTGAAGAAAATGTCCAAAAAAGGACAGAGGGACCCCTGAGGGTTAATAAATCCCATGAACCGCTATTTAAATTACCACTATTATGTTTTTTTCTGTGCTAAATTTAACATTACTGGGGAGGAGAGCAACGCGACTAGAAGTGACAGCGAGAGAGGGCTAGTAGCTTCTCCTCTTATCTGTCTCAGCGGAGACCGTCACAACTTCATTCACTCTTTTGACAAAACAAAAAAAAAAGCAACGAAGGAAGCAGTAAATGGACTTACATATTTAAGACCTAACTAAATGTCATTTAAGACCTAACATGCGGCTAATGTAAAGCTAGCAGAGCTTGGAGAGTTGGTTCTCTGGTTGCTAGGCGCACGCAGGCACACACACAGGTCAGGAGCTGCCGTTGCCATGGCAATGTGAAAATCTGCCCAGAATTTGGCTTCTACACGGCTTCAAACAACTGCAAATTATGAGAAAACCGTTACTTCTTTTCATAAACCGAAAAGACCGTGCCAGACACTGAAGCCAGAAGTTTCTACAGTCTCTATTTTATTCAGATATTCCTTAAAATGAGTAAGTAAGCTCAGTGCGAAGACAGAGTGAGATTATTTTGAAAAGAAAAGACGATTACATTAGGTGTCAATGGGAGTGAGACAGGTATTGCTGCCGGACTCGGCACCCCCGTTTAAATTTTGTGCAGACCATGCCTGTCAAAGTTACATTTTATGAATCCCAACAACTATGTCTACATTTTCAGAAAGAATTATTTGTCTCCTTTTTACGGTTTGGCCGCGAGCTCGAGTTAAAAATAAAAATAAAGGTTATTTTTTACTACTTCACGCACTCTAGCCAACTGACGCTTTCACTCTAACTTTGAAGAAAAAGTGATTTGCACTCCTCCTTTGAGTGCTCACAGTTTGAAAAGTTTACATGTTATGTAAAAACAGTTCCTATCTTTTTGAGAGAGCAGAAGTTTTCCTCCGTTTTACAGTTTGAATCACATTTCTACGTGCAGGTATGAGGGAGCTGGGTGACTCAGAAAAAAGGTGCAATTTTGTCGAAAAAAGGTGGGTTTCTAAAGAAAATTCCAATGCATTTCTAATGCATTATTTATTCCCAGTTTTTTGGGAATAACTTTGGGAAAAATTGGAATTTTAACACCAAAAGTCATAGCACCCCTTGCGGGATCAAGACGCACGTTTTGATGTATATATTACCAGGGTTTTCTCAAAGCTGCGGGACGAGTTACGCGCCGAAATTTGGCGGAAGAATAATAAACCCGAAACAGAAGATTAATAGATGCCTCGGGGCTCTTCTAGCTGTAGAGGAGTGCCTCGGAGCTGAGCACCCGTGGCACTAATAATAGCATTAATAAGCAAAGAAACACAAGTTTTCACTTTTAACTTTTAATTCCTGGTTTCACATATTTACATCTTTTTGACCCAGTTGGAAAGTGATGATAGCTCTATTGCAGCAGTGAAACCAGAACCAACAGAGAGAAGAGAGATCTGTCAGATCTCAGAGTTTGTTGCTGAAACAGAAACACGTCTCGAACAAAGTCCATTTGCTACTGATCTGTCAGAAAAATGACATTTTAATGTCAGAATTTTAGAAGATGTGAGGCTTGTGAAAAATGGATCCAATATTTATTTCAGTGACTATGAAGTGAAAGAATCCTAATCTGTGATCATGTTCACTTCTCCTATTGGAGTGGACAGACTCAGACCTGCTGCTGGTCTCCTAAAGGGGCGGGGAGGTGGAGAAACCATGTGACACAGATACAGGAAATGATTGTAAGTGCGTCTTCTCCTTTCTCAGCTGTCTCTGCCTTAGAGCAAGTTGCTCAGATGCCCAGCTGTGCTAACAGGAGGTATGCTTGCCAGTTATTACTGAAAACCACACGCACTGAAGTCTTGGCTCCACACACGCTCCTCCTCTTTGGCCATTTTTCGATTAGCATGGAGTTAGGGGTGGATTCAGGCACTGTCGAGATGGTGACGGTGGCGCAGCTCACTCTGAGCTTCAAAACCGCTCTTCAGAAACCTGTGGGTGATGTCACCAAGGCTGCATCCATCTTTATCTACAGTCTATGATTATCACGCGGTTCCACTCAGCCCAATGCAGCCTTTTAGCGTTTGTCAACTTACATTAAAGATCTGGACAGAAACACTGCTCCAAATTCCAATGTCTGCTGGATGTGTAAATAATGTCACATGCTCCTACCAGCATAATGCCTGTCTCTAAACACACCAACCAAGAGTCAGGATACACATTTCTCTAGTATAACCTCATATTATGTTCCTGTAAACACATCTGTACAATCTTGGAAAGATTCAGTCTAATTAATAGTCAGCATGTGAAAATGACATTGCTGAATAATATGGCTGAAACCTTGCTGCCTCCATAACACATAAATTAATAACCTATAATTAATTCTACTTCACATTATGTTATATCTTACACACTAGAAAATGTATTTTAGACTGTGAATAAGCCAATTTTACAGAGACAATTACTTATTTTCATCATATTGCACTGACTATTTTCCTTCAGCTCACAGGAGTCGCAGCACAGAGCTCAGGCAAATGTGATTTGCATAACGCTGATGGATCTCAGTCCTGCTGGTCTGACCAACTATATGATTGGAGGTTATAACCCACACAGCTCATTATTTTTAAGTAGTCCCAGCTTTTTGTCCATTACCACTAGCTTCACCAGCCCCTGCCATCAGATCAGAAGCCTCAGTCAGAGTCTTTGTAAAAGGACAAGACTGGACAGATAATAAAACCAGTCTGTCCTTATTGTAACTTATTGTAACAGCAGACTGGGAGTCTCATTGGTATTGATTTATGGATGAACTTTTCTCCCCGGAGTGAGAGGTGCTGTGATGTTGTATTTGTGTTTGTGGAGTGCACAGAGATTGGCTGGTACAGCAGGAAGGGTCAATCAGTGTAACAGTAATCACGAACCTAATGCGAAGAGGCAGCAGAGAGAATAGAGTCAGTCGTCTGAGTGACACCTTCATAAGAAGGCGTGACATGTCATCTGGGCATGTTTTCCGCCAGCTTAGCACAGCAACTCTGCAGCAGAGCGCCCGTGAGCAACAAGCTCAGCACCACCTCACATACTCACACACACCACATCACACCATTTTCAAGCTTCAGAGACACACAATGATGTGACATAACAGGTTAGCTTCGCTTCTTTTCTCCTTCCAGTTAAAACGATGGCTCTGGTGTGAGCTCACATCTCTCACTCCCTCACACCACTGGTCAGAGCTAAGAATGAGTATGGAGAGTTTCATAACAAATGACCAGCGGAGGGATCTTAAAGAAAATGTCATTGAAGGCCCGTCTGAGGACAGCTGTGCTTGGTTTGATGGAGAAGGAGGTTGCTGTGGAAGGACACTGTCTATGGAACATGTTGGCACTAAGCGTCTGTACAGGTTCAATTCAGTTATTTGCTTTTGCTTATGGACATTAAATCCACCACAAATGTTGACGGACTGCACAAGAAAATCTTGAGGTGGGGGCAGGGCTGAATCAGTATTTTGGACTGGAAGAAAACACAATGCCCCCACCCTCTCATATTTCAAATGAAATATTTATGGAAATCTTAGCAAAACAGTTGAATTCCTGATGGATTTGGGCACCACAATACTTTACCCCAAACTGGAAACCACTATAGAAAATACACCTATGAATTGAATCGGATGATGCTATAGATCAGATTTCTAACTGTCAGTCAGATCAATTACATGATGTGTCAGTCACATGACCAGGCATGTTGCAGAGGTTTCCCAAATGGCACACAGTAAAATATCAAAATGAAAGATAAGACCACCCTCCCTTCACTAAATGAATAAATACAAAACCCTCCCTTCTCAATGACCCCGTCTCACCCCCTAATGATTTTTGTACAGTCCCTAAAACTTCTAAATAAATACATAGAATGAACCCATGATTAGATGAATTGTATGTCATTCTTTCACTTAACGGTGGTAGTGGTCCTGATCCCTCTCAGGTGGTCTGGACTAGGGAGTGAGGAGTTCGGACGTGTAGAAAAAGCACTGGAGTTCATTTTGTCAACAAAATTTAAATTTAGTCTCAGTCCTGAGATCAAAACTCCATGTTAGCTTTAGTCATATTTAGTCAACCTCATCTTTTTTATTGCTAGTCAGTCAATTTCATCTGAATAAAAAAAACATAAACTTTTTGGTCTACTTTTAGTCAAGGAAAAGACTTGTATGATATTGAGTTGGGTATTTATAGTTTAGTGAGGATTATATCCACAACTGACTGAGAGAAAAAGCCACAGTTCCAACTCCATCAGCTGCATCAGCACCACGGACAGCGCCATGGATTTATCAATAGGCTCTGACTTACACAAACCTCAGTCAGATAAAGGATCAATGAGTCCACCAGACTAGACCCTGCATTCTCTCTGCTACAAGGGGATGGAGAGGGGTGGGGGTGTCAGTCGGTAGTGGTTAACAAGGGGTGGTGCACATTTTGGTTATTTTTCTAACAATGGGGGTGTCATCTCCCCTCATCCTCCCTCATCCCCCGATTTTCCCCTCAAACTGCCTACTGTCATTATCTGAATATATCACAGACATGGAAAAAATTGAAATATATTCTTTAATTATTTTAGCAATTTCCTGTTATTAAAGGAGAAGATGGAGGCTACATGTGAACTATAGGCTAAAATTATATTAATATATTATGTCAATAGGTTAACAGAAAATTAGGTCTCTCTCTCTCTCTCTCTCTCTCTCTCTCTCTCTCTCTCTCTCTCTCTATGTCTCTGAACAAGGCTATAATGAAATTAAATCAAACAGAACATTAATTACGTGCATTATCAAAAGCAAACTGAACGTAGACAGACAGGGCTGTGGTGTGGACACAGACGTGTGTGAGCTGCAGCAAGTCAGCCAGGTAAACGCACAGGTGAAGGGGTGTAGCCCCATCTCCAAGATCATTTCACTTTTCATGATTAATGACTAATTAATGTATTAAATATTTAATTAATGACTAATGTTGCCTTGCTCGCTGATAATGTGTCAGTGACCTTTGGCTTTTCCACTGGCATTTCATTGGTGCATTGTGTATCTTCTACTTTAATGTGTGTAAAGCACCAAACTTGTTTTTAAGAAATACTACATACATAAAGGATTATTGTTTTAGCACAGGCTCTTGAAGACTTTTGCAAGGTACTGTATGCATGTCATTCTTATAATGGGCTGAGCCCCCCTAAAGGTCTGATCGTAGAATGGCCCCTGTTTGAGTTTATTTCTTCTGTATTTGAAGACACATGCAAACAATGGAGCATGACTCACAGAGAGACCACTGCCTAACAGAAGACCCTGATACAGTAAGTTCTCTGGTCAAATCCATCACTGCCACCATTGTTCCAAGATGAAAACATTAGTCTGCTGACATGTGGGGTGGTTTTGGAAGTTCCTGAGTAAGATCTGAGAATCATGTGGCTCTGATGAAACCCTGTTGCCTAATGCAGTCAGGTCCTTAACATTACTGAGGGGGGAATTGATGAGGAAACCTTCCTGAGTTTAATGGATAGTGTCCATCCCCCAAAGTTCACCTTTTTTTCAACAGTACCTACACCCAAAAATCGAAAGTATTTTTCAGGCTCTCTCATGAAGCGAGAGTGAGAGAGTAATAACTGTAAAGACACTTATTTCAGAAAGTAATTGATAAATGAAATGTAAGATCATGATTTTGAAGATGAGGACAGGAAATCCAGTGGTGCCTGACCCTCAAACTGACTTTCGTGAATAGGGGTAAGTTGGATGGTGGCGACTTCTTTCAAAGATGCTACTTCAGACCTGTCAAAGACGTCATTCATATGTCATAAACTTCACCTCATTGTCAGTCAGTCCAATCACAAAGTATGCCAAAGCCAATTCTGTTTGAACCCGGCCTCCCAAAGTTTATATTATGAGCACTGCTGAGGTGTCGATGGACAGTGAGAAATTACATTTAGTCATCTGACAGACACTTTTATCCAAAGCGACTTAGAATGAGGGACATCACTAAAGCTTCAGAGCAGTAGGAGACCTTGGTGTAAGAACTAAGTACAGTACTACATCTATTCAATGAGTGAAGGAGAGCAGGTGAAGAAGTGCAGAGAAAGTTCACAATAAGAGCCAGTTAGACATGTTAGGGTGTTGGAGGTGTGAGGAGAAGAGATGAAGATAGAGAGGGACACCCTGCTCTGATAGACTTTGGTAGCTTGTTCCACCATCAGGGAACCACAGAGCAGAACAGTCTGGACTGAGACTGTCTTGTGTGCAGGGATGTTGATACCAGACCACATTCATTAGAGGAACACAGTGACGTGTGATCAAAGACCAGACGAGCTGCTGCATTCTGGACCATCTGTAAGGGTTTCCGGTCCACCAGAAGAACATTACAGTTGTCGAGGTGAGAGACCAAGAGCTGGGTGGAGTACTGAGTCAGGTCCGATTTTACTGATGTATAGAGCAAAGAGACACGGCCGAGAGATGGATGCAACATGGTCAGAGGAGGATAATTTGTCATCAAATGCGACACCCAGGATTCTTACGATCTGAGTTGGGGTAAAGGATGAAGGTTTTTTCGCCCAAACCAGCCGACCTGTCTTTGTGCCTAAACTTAACCAAAACTTCCCAGAGCTTTGTCACATCATAAAACATATTATTATTATGTATTTATCCAACTGTAACTTGTAAAAGTCAAATTGTGCTATCCTGCTGATAGGGGCATCAGCTCTGGAAACACTATGTTGTGTTCAAGAGTGCATGGACAAATGATTTGGAGGACTTATTGCTTTCTACTGATAGAGCTGTCGGATCAGAAAATGCTCATATGGAAGGTAAACTGCGAGTTTAGCATTTAGTTTTGTGGACATTCATGTTCCCCAGAAAATAAACTCTTTCCATATTTGACACATTTTATTTCTTTACACCACAGTATCAACTTCTCTTTTGGGTCAATCTTCTGACATTTACTATCCACATTCATGCTCCCCAAAACATTCATGATTAATTGATTAAGTGTAAAATATTGCTAAGTAGAAAATCCATTATTCCTCTCATCAATGGACAATGACAGATAAAACAGCCTGCAAGAGCTTTGAGGACTAATTGTATTCCCAAATGTAGACTGAAGCTCAGTCAAAGGTCAGGTCTCAGTCGGAGCTGAGCCCATCAAAGAGAGTCACCCCGGTAACTGAGCCAAGCAGAGACTAATTAACTCAGAGACACCAGGCAGCTTTCTGATCCCTCTTTAGTTTGACAAATGTCATGAGAGTAGCTCATTCAAGAGCACCTGCCACCTGATGTCCCCATGTCATAACAGATCCTGAAGAAATTCAAGTGTCTGAATAATCTTACATAAGCAATCACATTCACATAAATATAAACATGTCTATCATTGCATTGTCATCATTCACAAACTCAGAATAAACTCTAGATCAGTGTCCAGAAATAGGCAACATTTCATCAGGGCAGTGCAACTCCCCGAGGCATGATTCTGTATGTACTGTGAAGGAACTGATTATCATCAGTGAAGTGATGGCTTTTCTTTCAGTTCATGTTCAATCTATTTGATTTATGATGATCTCAGAGGAAGGGGAGGGAGGGAGGGGGCACAGACACCAGACACAAGAAGCACCCACTCATCATCACCAAAAAATTGACTGGCAAAAGCGTTATTGGTAGCTTTCAGTCAAGTTGACAGGCAGCATGTCAGGCAACAGCTCTTTACTTTGAGACAATCATTGTGATTGGAAGATTTGATTGAAAAACCTGAGTGAATGAAAATGTGACAAGAGGAGCTCAGTCTGCTGTCGGCAGCGTGCTGTCATAGCTGTGGGCAAAGACAGTGTACAGAAGAGTGGCAACATTTCTTTCAGTCACTCAGACACTATTTGGACCACACCAACCACAACGGTTTTATATTAAACTTCCATCTGTCTGCTCATTGCCTATACCATTTACACATGATTACATATCACATATCATTTACTATATTCATTTGATTAGAAGAATTATACGGTGGCCCTGAGAGCTCAACACACTACAGCTGAAGAAAACCCATGCAAACAGACAAAACACCACCACATTCAGGAAAACATCATCAGTCTGACAACGCATGAGCCGCAAACACTCACAACACAACGGAGGTGTTTCCAGGGGACGCTAAAAAGCGACGAATCTGGCTGGGACGCACTTGTTCAACAGCTCATGTGTTGTCAAACTAATGAAGATGTATGTGTTTTGTCTCCTTGCATGTGTTTTCTTAAATTGCAGTGTGGTCTGAGGGTTGGATTACAGCTGCATGAAGATGGATTAACTCTTTAAGAAGTAGCTTTACTTCACAACAGCAACACTTCCTGTCTATAAGTCACAAGTCGCTAAACTAACCAATTAGAGGCTAGAAGGTCTCGGACTGAGGTAAATAAGAGGAAAACTACAAAGATGGATTCAGGAGGTTACTGTAACTGTTTTTAAAGATGCAGATGTAAATATGTTAATAATAATTGTGTGAATATAAATGTGTAAATAATTAACTGTATAAACACTGTAAATATATTTTTGTAAATTAACATTATACATTATACAGCATGAAAACATCTTAAACTTGCAGTATTTTTTATCTATTTATTAATATTTATCATGAACAGTTATTGAGTTTTGTTTTGTGTAGAAAATGGAACCTATCTTAAGGCAAAATATGCTTTTTTTTTTTTATTTTATTGCAGAACAGGCAACTATATTATAAGACCATGAGAAGCCACAAAATAATTCACACGGTAACTTGTTTGTTTTCTCTTATGTGTTGAAGTGAACTGTTATTGTCGTATCTGTTGAGCTACGGGACAAAATGAGCTACATATATGTAGTGTGGTCTGTGTTGATCCGGCTGCTCAGTTTGAGGACAGTTACAAAAACTTGTCGCAACCGTCTCCAACCTGTCAGCCGTGACAGAGCATCATGAGCTAGACACGCTGACCTGGACACATGCTAACCACGACAACTAAACTATGATTCTAACTCAGTAAGTTCGTTTGATTCTAGCATGTTTCTGATTGGAGGAAAATAACTTGTTGCAACCATTCCTTCTTATGTACTGTGAATCTTTCAGAACAGCACACAAGGCCACTTGCCTGTTAAATCCTGGTGTTGTGTCAGAAGATTGAACTAATTAATGAAGGCATCCATGCTGTGACAGGTTTGCGTAATATCACACACAGTTTTGCAGAGGCGTGAGTGTGTGTCTGTGCCATCAGGTGGGTCTAAGCAGGAGGAGACACAGCTGAAAATAATTTACCTACACAGTGGAGGTGCTTCTTCGTCTGCTATCTGCATGTTTAACCGCTTTCTTATTTATCTTTTTTAACATTTCACTAACATCCTTGCTCTGTGCCCCCACCGTTTTTGCCATTAATGCCCAGCAGCAGCCCAGAGCATATTTGATTAGAATTCTGGTCAGATCATGAGTATATATTAATGTGTCAGGCCAGGTCAGGTCTGGAATTGATTTATGGACAACTCAGCGGTGTGCCGTCAGGGCAAGCAAGGCAAGCAGTGCTTGACCAGGTAAAGCTAAAGAACGATGATGAAGTGGAAGAGAAATCTCTCCTCACATCTGAACAGTGTTCTGTCCAAGCATCAGCCGAGGCTGAAAAATGAAGTCAACATTGAAGAAGCAAAACCTGCAGTTCCTCCAATGACCACTAGAGTCTGGCTCCAACATTGAGTCAATCCCCATAGACTCCCATGTTAAAATGTCCAACTTTACAGCAGATATAGACATGTTTACAGCCTGGTATAAAAACAGTTTGGGTCTCTAGAGCTAATTTCTTCCTTCATGACAACTGTTTATATAACTCACCTGTTTACATTTTATTAAGATTAATTAGTTATGTATAATTGAGGGCGTGGCCTCTTTGACAGGTGGGCGAGCGTATGCTTGCCACAAACTGGCATTCACCGAAGTCTCAGCTCCACACACGCCCCTCCTCTTTTTACTAGGAGTTAGGGGCGGAGTCAGACACTGACTGGCAATGGTGGAGCAGCTCACTCTGAGCTTCAAAACCGCTCTTCAGAAACCTGTTGGTGACACGATAGAGGCTACGTCCATCTTTATTTACAGTCTGTGGTTTTGTCTCATAAAGGATCTGATGCCTGTTGCATTCATCATGTAATTTACTGCCCTCTTGTGGCCACACCAGGCTATTGTCTCTGGAAGCTAGCTTGACTACCAGCCATTGTAATGACAATAGACTATGAGTATAGTTTCTGTCATTTTTGTGGTCGTGACTGTGTCCTTTTGGTAAAGGCTGACTCCTTGTCAAGCAGAGAGCTGAGCTGCATTTTTTTGTACATTTGTGCATAATGGGTGACTCGCTATAGCCAATGCAGGTTAGTTTCAATGCTGCAAAACTGGGAACGTGCAGGACTCTATACAGAAAAAAAGGAATTTCCCATTTTGCATATTATACCAGATGAAGTTTAGTCAGGATGGAATCACAAGTACAGTTCCCACTCTCTCGAAGCTCCGCCAGCTCATTCTCCTCTTCATCCAATCACGACCTGACACACTGGCCCACAGCCAATCACTTATAAGCTATCAAACTCTAAAAGTGTCTCTCTTTCTGCTGTCATCCAGCACCGTGGAGTTTTGTGATCTAGCGTTTCACCCCAGTCACTATAGTTTATTCCTTAAATGTTGTCGCTTGCAACAGATCCCCTTCTTTTGTCCCTTTAAAGCCATCTTAAAATATATCCAGCCACCTCCAATGCTTGTCATGAAAGTCATGTATAATATATGTCATAATATATATAACTGTTGGTCATGTCACAGCAGTGTTTATGGTTGCTGTTTTCTGTTCCCGTCTTCTCACAGTCTGAATTTTTTTCTTTTTTCGCATCATCTCTGGCCTTTTCCCTGAATGAATGTCCACGTAACTCAGCATTTTCCTGCTTAGAGAACATGTGAAATAATGTGTGTGTTAAAGTATGGCTGATGTTGAGGTGTTTTTTTTTTGTGGTGATGTTGGAGGACTGATGTGCAATTTATAGGTAAACTGTAGAATTAAACTATTCAAAAGTTCAGTGGAATATTACTCTCTTCTCCAAGTGGAAACACAGGAGAAGACGAGTGAGGTCCCTGAAACAAAACAATTCACACATTGCTCTGTAGTCCAAGCTCCTACCAACAGCTCTGCAGCGATGTAGCTCCAGGCTGTTAGCTCTAAGCTGCTCGCCACAAACTCATGGCTCACAGCCATTTTTGCACGTTATCGTTTGTGCGCGTCCTTTATTCTTTCTTTGGCACGTGCTCCAAGTAACATTCTTTTTGTCTACACGCGCGATCTTTTATTTTTATAAGCCAAGCCAAGACCAACTGAACCAAAACAACAGGAGTGTCATTTCGTAGGTTTTTTAGTTATTATCAAGTTTTCATCTGGTCAACGCCAGTCTCCTCTAAAGTTATCCAGCCAAAGTGAAGAGCATTAGAGTTTATTTCGCATCTACCCACAAGAGACACCAGCAGAGACACATCTGCACGGCCGCCTGCAGAGAAGCCGAGCAGAAATCAAGAGTTCCCGAGACAGAAAGTCTCCTGGCAAACTCCACCAGAGCTGAACCGCTGAGACACCGGCAGAATCCGTCATCGTGATAACGGGACACGGCCTCCAGGAGAATCCACCTAGATCCCGCGTCTCCAGGGTTACCATGGCAACCACAGCCACCTGGGTTCCAGCCGAGGGTCTTCAGCTACAGCGCAACTCACAGTAGGCCGGTCTTAACACTCTGCTCATGACTGGGTTGATGTCGAAATATAGTAATATTTAATCATCAAACCTAATTCGTAGATGTAGCATCATTAGCTGTATAGCCAGAGTGTATATCCATAACATATCCTCTCCCACCAATGCCAACTCATCACACTGCTCATTCATTATTATTTTCATCTTTATGATTATTACACCTTGCATTTACTCTGTAGATAGTAATTTAGTTAATAAACTCCTTTATTTACACCCAGCTGTTGTCCTGTTGTATTCTTTTGACGTAGAGACTGGAGATCCATTGAATCGAGAAGTCATGGCTTCTGATATGAGATTGAGTAATTCATCGTTGTCCTCCCTGAGGACTGGTGCCCCCCTTCAACAAGAGCAAACTCTAAATTGTGGTGTTCATGCTACATGTAAAAAGTGAATCTTAAAAATGTGATTTAAAACTGGATAAAAGTCCATTTTGAGAGTCTGTCAGATATGACAGATGAGATGAGATTAGATATGATGTCATTGACAGGCGGCCAATAAAACAGCGTTACCATGATTAAAATCACAGATTTCTCTGGTTTGAGTCTCAACAACAACATATAGAACATAGGTCTGGTTGTTTTTAGACATTTTGATGTGGAGAAGTTACAGATTATAATTTAATAAATAAAAGCCTTTGTCCTTCTTATTGATTTGGAATAATAACCAGTACACTTTGCAGAGCAGTATCTCCCTATTAATCTGTGTTCCATGTTTCACCAGAGTTAACACATTCACATCTGTGACAGGAAGGAGACCCCCTTGCCACCGTCTTGATAATTGCTCAATTCCCTCAGGTGCTGTGGTTTCACACAATGGATTAGCACAAGAAGCAGGATCTGATCTACGCAAAGGTCAGATTCGATCGGCTGTCCCACAAACAAAGGCTTGAAATGTAGATAAAAATCCAAGTGTCACAGGAGGACCGGTTAATCTGAATCTTTAACGTCAGTGATATGTGTGTATCTCCCTGTGCAGGCATTAGAGAGGAGGATCTGGCTGCCTGCGCTGATTTACAGCCCCAACAGCGCAACAAAATATGGGCTCCGACTAACATCAGGGAATATGTGTAACAGGAAGATGCACATTACCTGGACAGCAGCCAACAGCATACAAATCAAACCACTTTAAACCTGTCTGTAGCTAACATTATTCACTTCATGCATCGTCATCTGAACATTCAGTAGCAGTTTGTAGCAGTTTGGCTGTTTCTGAGACCAAAACAGAGCTTAAAAAAAGTGTGAATATTGAACTTACTTTGATTAGGACACAAACACAACCAGTGCTGCAGTATTCATGTTCTTTATGCTGAAAAGAATCAATTACAAGCAACATTGCTACATTTAAAATATGACTCAAGGAAGAGTATGTAAGTAATCTGAAAAAATGAAGTATATTGTTACCCACTCTTGATAATTACACCAGGAGCTCAGTAACATAACTGAAATAACCACAGATGAAATACAAGGTAAGTTTCAAATGGGAACCTTTAGTGAAATGAACTTGCAGGTGATCATTCACAACATGTAAATAACAGATTAATGAATATAAAAATATAGAGAAATTGGTATCAAGAGTAATAGTCTTCTTTGGGTATTGGTCCATCCACTGTCTGTGGTCTGTAGAACACTCTTTGTGGATGTGTGGCAGTCCTGGTGACATGCACCACCCTATCATCACGTGGAGTATTTGATGAGTCAGTTCTGGGTTCCAGGCAGAATCAGCTGGGAGGCTGGCCATCAACAGGAATGGATCTTTAGAAGTGGCTCTCACTCTGTCCATAAAACCAGATTGAGACACTGGAAGAGATAAAACCCAGCGTTCAAACTTCCAGTTGCTTATACTTTGGTAATCTTCTGTGTTGGTTCGTTAGCTGGTAGGTTTACTTTTTACTGCTACATGCTACTTTCTTTGCTCCGCTCGCCATCACACAAGCACATCTCATCTCTGTCTCTGTCTCAGTCCTGGGGCTGGTTTCACACTGATACCTCAGACTGGTCTGTAGTGTTGGTCCGGTCTTAATGTTGCTCATAGATCAGTCTGTTAGTCAGACCGTTTCACAAAAATATAGACAAAACATGAGACACATTACCCCAAGGCTAACTGGGGCCTAAGACCAATGTTACCATGGTAACAGTCAATGACACCTGCACTGACCAGTAATATCCAACAACAAAAAAACAGGAAAACATGGCTCATAATTTGTAGTTTGCTAACATTGTTATGGAGAGAGCAACGAGAAAGGAAAGTGGTTTTTGAGACCAAAGGCATTTTTTCCAAATTAGATTTTTATTTTTTTATTCGACCAGTCATACACGCTTGTAACTGTTGAATTCTTTCAGAAGACAAATGTTTCCTACTGAGGTAAACAGAGCTCAGAGGTTGGATGTGGTTCCTCGGACATTATTTTAAATTGACCCAGAATTCATTGTACCACAGTCTGGCTAAAAGAGAGTCAAGAACTAAACTGCTTTGTGCAACAGATGAATTAAGACTCAGTGTATCTGAAGTCTGACTGTTGGTTCTATCTAAGACACAGTCAAAGTCTGTCTTTGTGAAACCAGCTCCTGATCGCGCAGGTATACTTGTAATCTGTCCGTCATGTTCAGCTAGGACCGGGACTTAACCAACTATGACTTTGTACTTGCTCAATTGATGAAACACAGTAATGTTATATTAATACAATAATACATGTTATAACCCTTTATTGTCACTGGATAACAGTAACACTATTATATATTTACTGTGAATGCAATTGGCAAGCTACCTTCTCACTCTATTTTGCAGCAGAACTATTGCTGCATCCTGGGCTCAGCTCCACCCACAATAATTGTGATTGGTTTAAACAAATTTAAACAAGCCAAAGCATTTCTCCCCTGTAGCAGAATAACAAGGCCTTTAAGCAGCAACGGTTGAAGGGACGGCTACGCCATGATGTGATGATGTAGATTCTATGTTGAGGATGAGGAAGTATTTATTTTAACCCAAATTATGATCTTTTCCGAACCCTGACCAAGTAGTTTTTGTGCCTAAACCTAACCGAACCATTACCATTATTATAGTAACCACGGGAACCTTCGACACGCTGCTCTCAGTATAGTTGCATGTTTATTGTGGTAACCATGACAACCGAGGTCCGGTACGCATGCCACCATAGGGGCGCTATTTCAGGAGACACTCTTATGGGTCGTATCAGAGGGTTGAAAAAACGAGCTACATGTTTGTTTAGGTTGGAGGAGTGGTTGCAACATTTGGCTCATTCAGTCTCAACAACACTGTTGTTCAAAGCATCACATGAGCAGAGCCACATCAAACTGAATACATGTTGAAGGGAACAGGATGGAGTGATTGAACACAGTATTAGTTTTTAAAATACTCAGAAAAAAACCAAATTGTGATGAGCTACATGTCCATGACGACTGAGCTTTTCTGCTGAGGAATAAGATGAAATGTTTTCAACCTCTAACTCTCAGCAGATCTCCAAAGCTCCGGTTTTAAAAAGGCACTTGAAATGAGAGTACCTGTCTCGGAGGGCTTCCTATTTCCACTTAGCAGTATAAATTATTAAGGAGCCATTTGCTTGCAAGGTGCTCTTTTAGAAAGCTGGTTTGTGCCATAATCTGATTTGTATTCATTTCTTAGTAAATCAGGAGACAGAAATTCTGCATTCTGCAACAGAGAAGCTGAGAATCAACAGACTGAGGTCTTTGGAAGGCACAGTCGTTGCAAATCTGCACATTGCTATTCTGGCTGACCATCATGTATTCCTACTGTGTTCACACTATTTCTGTTTCTGATGATTAACATTCATCTGCACGGCATGAAGACATGTCTGGGAGCGGCTTTCATTTGTTCTTTGGCTTATTTTAGCCTCACGACAGACCGAGGTGAGCTGAAAGCTGCTGAAGGATATTTCCAGCATCAAAGCATGCAGGGGATCAGGGGACACCGGGAGGGTCCTCGCAGCATCTCTCGCCGCCTCACTTCGTTTCAGCATGGCGTGCAGCAGGGATGCAGGGATGCTGAATGCACGCTTTGACACAGAGGACACAGGGAAGAAAAACTTTCTAAGTATTCACCCACTCCATGCCACATCGCTGTAATTATACTGTCACCTTCTCTGTGTGATCCAGTGTGACTAAACAACAGAGTGAGCACCCTGTGAATTCACACTAAAGACATCCTCAGACCTGAATTAATGCTGGAAAACAAGGGTGTTTTTGAACGCTGCTGAAAACAGAATGTTTATTAGCTTACATTCACCTGTGACTCTGTGTTTGCTGGGCTGATGACACTGTCTCATACACATTCTGGTTCAGGGGACACTGTGTTTAGATAGTAGTGTGTCCTATTGACATGTGACGTGTCATTATATTTATAGAAATGTAATCAAGTCATAAATATGTTTCCTATAAAACATATACGCTGTTTCAGTTCAGTGGTATAGAAATGTCATTTTGAGGACATAGAGTTGCATTCCAGGCTTTAAGGTGAAAACTGTGACTTAAGAGAAAAAAAAAGGAAAAAGGAAAAACTCCATTAAGAATAAACACCATGATGCATCAGCCAATCAGCATAAAGTGCTGCAGATCCAGGTGAGGAGCTTCAGTTCATGTTCACATCAAACATCAGAAAGAGGACAAATTGTTGGACATGATTGTTGGTGTCAGACGCTGGTCTGAGTGTTTCTCAAACTGCTGATCTTCTGGATTTTCACTCAGAATGGAGAGACAACAAAAGCATCCAGTGAGCAGCAGCTCTGTGTTGATGAGAGAGGTCAGAGGTCAGAGGAGAATGGACAGACTGGTTGGAGCTGACAGAAAGGCTACGGTCACTCAGATAACCACTCTTTACAACTGTGCTGAGCAGAGAAGCTTCAGAGGGAAAAACACGTCCAACCTTCAACAGCAGAGACCACGTCAGGTTCCACTTCCTGTCACCCAGACCAGAAACCTGAGGCTGCAGTGAACACAGACTCACCAACACTGGACAGTTGAGGACCTGGTCTGATGGATCTGGATTTGTGCTGAGGCAGCAGATGGTAGAGTCAGAGTCTGAATCCATGGACCAACCTGCCTGGTGTCAACAGTCCAGGCTGGTGGTGGTGGTGTGATGGTGTGGGGAATGTTTTCTTCTTAATACCAATCAATCATGGTCTGAATGTCACAGTCTATCTGAGTATTGTTGCTGAACATGTTCATCCTTCATGACCACAGTTCACCATCTTCTAATAGCTCCTTCCAGCAGGATCATGCTCCATGTCACAAACTGCTTTCATCAACATGACAGTGAGTTCAGTGAACTTCAGTTTCCTAAAAAAATCCTCTATTTATTTGTAGGATAGAATCATTTTAAAAATTTACTTTTGAATTATGCTTTTTTAAAAACTCTTAAAAGAGAGAAAAGTTATAAAAGATAAATAAAAATTCATCATTAAAAGTTTCAATTAACAAGATATCAATTAAATCAAACTGCATTTTATGTTTCTGCGAAATGGAAGATGAAAGTGCATTAGTAAAAGAAATAAACAGTAAAACTTACAAGCCTCTTGAATGGTGCTCATGGTGTCAGCTCTTGTGCACAGCAGCAGTTCATCCAATCTTTGGTGAAAAACATTTTGCACTCTGGGGTGCAGCTTTTTTATGTGTGGCAGCCTCCTCAGGGGATGTATCACTGATGATGGTATTTGCACCTTCTGCTGTCTAATCACTGTAATACGCTTCCTCCCAGCAGTCAAGATTTGACTTGCCCTGGATTGGTGAGCTCGTTGTCTTAACTTGTTTGAGCTGCTGCTCTACTTGCAGCCAGCATTTGATCACACCTACCTCTTAAAAGCACTGGACCTGGAAACCTGTGACACAGCTGTGTCTCTCCAAAGCTCTGAACATACAGGGTTTGGTCACATCTGCTTTTTCCAATGTCCCTGATTTGTACATGTAATTTACTCACTTCACAGTTAAAGTCAAAGTTAAAGCTTGTTCTGTTAACGCTGTTTACACTCGCATACGTACCACCTCTCATTATCCAGTGTGCCTCAAGACACATTTAGTGACCTTTGACCTTTATTGATGCAAACATCAGCAAAAGGTTAAGGAGACCCATACGTGACACAAATTATGTCATAAATGTTGACTAATGGAGAAGAGTGAGCTAAATAATCAGATCCAACAGAAACACAGAGACAAACCAAAGACACCCATCGAAGACCACATCCCCCAAACCCCCCCCCCAGTCTACATGTAGACTAGATAGATAGATAGATAGATATGTGGCAAGGGCAGGGTGGATGCTTGCACTCAGATGTCAAATATGTTTGAGAGATTTATATAGTTGCTCAACAACGCCACCCTGGGAATTGCACCCAGGGAAATTCAGTTCTAACTACTAGACACACAGGTTCGTTCTATTCAGGTGGCATGAGACGGGGTTCGAGGTATAAAAATATATTTTATTACAATTGGTTAAAATAATTAACAATCAAAATCATTCACACCAAAAAAAGGGCAACTAGTCAGGAGCAGAGGCTTACCAGGTGGGCAGGTACTAGTGAACAGGAGCGGTTCACCCAAAATAAATAGAAATAAATCACCCACACACACACATTGAAGGAACCGCCACCAGGGAGCACAGCACATCAAATGAGGGGGACACCACCACCAGTCACCGACGCCACCACCACCACCGGCCTCTGACAACTGAAACAAAAAGAAAAGATTAAGAGAGTTGCAACTCAACCAAGAAAAACAATTAATGGGCAAGTTAAACCTAAAAAAACAGATGTATAACTAACAAAGAAAAACCTAAATGTCCAAATAATAACTGCCCAATAGAAATCAAAGAAAAATAATTCAAAGAAAGTACACAATTCAAAATATCATTTAACACAGGAAAAACAAAGGAAATCTAATTAACTAAATCAAAAGAAACACAAAGAAAAGAAGCAAATTAACCTAAGCAATTAACCCAAATTCAAATCATATAAACCACACCTCACTCATACAATCATATTGATAAAAGAGCAAATCCAGCTTAGCACAAGCATGCCATGCAGAGATACTGTAGGGGGGACCTGAAGGCTCCAGGTAGCCTGCAGCAACGAGTCTTATTTTGAAAGAGCTTAATAGCTTTTTCAAAAGGTCCGTCGGAAACTGCAACCGCCAATCGCCACCCAAGCAGCAAGTAAAACAGCAGCAAAGCGGCAAAAGCAGGACGCAAGCTTTAGCAGAAGTGGATGCGCGCACACACACACACTCATACAGGTGGGCGGACGAGAGGGACAACTCTGGACATCAGCATTTCCATGCCAAACAGGAGCATACAGGAGCAACAGAGCAGTACACACAGCGGGACGCACGCTGTGGTAAAAAGGAAGCCGGCCTGCTACCGGAAGTGAATTGGGAAGCCAAAGAGCAGGGGAGAGGGCCGTCTTAAATACTGGCCCCTGCTCACGGATAGGCTATCAGGCCATCAAGGTGCGTTCAAGGCACATTAGGTGCAGTGCATAGACTATGCTGCCACAGATGATAGATAGATAGATAGATAGATAGATAGATAGATAGATAGATAGATAGATAGATAGATAGATAGATAGATAGATAGATAGATAGATAGATAGATAGATAGATAGATAGATAGATAGATAGATACTTTATTTATCCCCTAAGGGAAATTCATGATTTTATTTTATTTATTTATTTTTTACTACAGGTAGATGCTACAATTTACAGATGTCCCCTAAATGCCTCACATGCAAACTATTGGTAGACGTGACCAGCACACATCATCAGGGGTCCCACTCAGAGAGGTTTTGTGTTTTGGGATATTTGTCTAAAGTGGGTAAGAGAACGGAGGGAGAAGGAGTTAATCCATCCACTAGCCTGTTGCTTATCTGCTGATTGCCCTTATAGGGTCGCAAGGGAGCTGGAGCCAATCCCAGCTGACACTGGGTGACAGTGAGGTACACCCACACTCACATTCACACCTATTGGTAATTCAGAGTCACCAATTAACCTAAACCTGCATGTCTTTGGACTGTGGGAGGAACCCATAGACACAGAAAGGACACAGCCGGCCGGCGGGTTCGAACCCAGAACTGTCTTGCTGTGAGGCCACCGTGATAACCACTGGTCCACTGCCCCAGAGGTAGTTAAAGATAAATGATAATAACAATAATACAAAGACAGGAATATTCAGATAGCCTAATAGCATCATGCTCAGCAGGGCCCACCAAATCTCATCTGGAGTCACACCATCTCATACAGCCTCTCTCACACTGGACAACAAACATGTAGTAAACTGAGGATAAATGAATTATCAATAGATCAATACACCAAAAAGAACAACCAGCACATTAAAAATGTAGATTCACTTTCCTCTGTATAAGGAGAGAGAGGAGGAGAGAGTGAGATTAGAACCACACTGGTCCACACACAGCCACTCTCCCCCTCTCTCCATGTCCTGCCCTCACCTTTCAGGTCTCCAGTCACTCTTCACCAGATCGTTCAGTCTACCACTGTGGTATAACGTCTAGGCCTCCTAGTGAAGCATACTCCTCATGTCTTGCCTGCCGGCTGCTCATTTTCCATCCCGCCATCCCTCACCGATGGACTCTGCATTCAGACACTCACCTCCCACCTGTCCCTTTGCCCCGTTTCCCTCCTCTCAGATTTTCCACTCCGCCAGTCATCGCCTGCCCACCTCACAGTGCTCATACAGCCTTCACCTGTCCTGCCACTATCTCTACAATAAACTCAGTTCAAAAAGCTCCATTGTGTTCTGCTTTTGGGTCTGTAAAGAACCATTATTGGTTATTTCAGTTTCACAGGCTTCTGTTCATTCCACAATATCAAAGCTAAAATATGACAGAATGAGCTATAGTTTACGTCTTGATATTTCAAGCTCAGCGTATCTCATAACTATAACCTATAAACTGCTTCTGATGCAGGTGCCCATTAAAAAATACCTACACTGTAAGTTCTTTTTAATTTGCCAGCATGTCGCCCCATTTTTCCCTGACTTCACTTCTTGTTCACTTGTACTTATTACACTGTAAAATCTAATTAGTTGACCTTACTTAAAAAAAAGTATACAAACTCGTTGCCTCAAAAGAATTAAGCAAAGTAATCTTAAGATTAGTGAGTTAGAAAAGCTTGTTTATTTTAAGTGTGCAGTACTAAATCAAGTAGTTCATGTAACTTAATAGCCATGCTTAGTGTTAACTTAATTTTTTCATTTTGTGTGGACTACTTGATACAAATTTAACCCCACTTAAAATGACTAAATACCTACAACTTACTACTCACTCATTTTCAAGTTCATTTAAATTAAACAAACCAATTTCCTTGAATGGGTCCTTGTCCTTCTTCTCTCTCTCTCCCATTTCTTATTTATTTTAGCTGTTATTACCTAATAAAGGCAACAACACCACAAAAATATACTTTAAAAGAAAACTCACTGGGTTGATTCAGCTGCATTACAATATTTATTAAAAATATAATAATTGCATCATTGACAGATCTAGGATGAACAATTAACATTTGATATTGTTATTACTTTTGATTCCAATTCTCCAATATAAAATGTGTGTTTTATTACTCATGTAATAACCTTACAATAATCAATAAAATTACTGTTCTCCATCCTCTTGTCATATTTAATGTATTTTAAAGTTAATTGTAAAATTGCTCAGTGTGATCTGTCTGTTAGGCTATTGTAATAACAATATGCATTAAATCTATTATTCAGCCTCAAGTGTTCTGTTCCCAAGTATCACTTTCTTGTACATTCAAGTACAAAACAGCAGCTTAACAACAAACTTGTGGTTTGATTTGACTGTAGAACATGACACGGACAAGGCAAAAATAAAACCACATTTTTGTGAGCTAATTCTATGCATGTAACAGTCTCACAATATTAAACAGGTAAACACCTGATAATTACAGGACTTCAGTGCATGCAAAATCATTGCATTTCTGATCAAGACTGAAAGTACAACAAATGCTTTTGTGTCCCAAAGCGAGCATCAGTCCAAGATGGCTCCTTACTGGTCTAACCCAGTAGACTGTTCTTCAGAGTTAACAGTTTTGGTGGGAGGTTTTTCTTTCCCAGTGGGGAAAATTTGCCATGCATTTTGGGTAATCCAAATGCAAAGCATATGTAAGCCCAAATAACAGACAAACTGCCTGAGGCAAGTTTTTAATTCGATCCATGACAATACCTCCCTCCAGAATGATGGCAGTGGAGATGGGCTGGAGGTCCACTGAACTCGGAC